>NC_062232.1:67324565-67602940 GCF_902686445.1 Sciurus carolinensis | reverse complement strand
GAATGAGACAATGATGTAAGAATCTCTTGAAAGCAAAAAATCCTTCTAAATCTTTTTTGTTTTGGTGGTACTAGATATGAAACCCAGGCACTCTAGTGACTGAGCTATCTCCCCAGCCCTTCTAAATCTTAAAAAAAAAATTGTTGAGTCTAATAATACTACAGTAAAATGAAATACATTTAAAATGTTTGAAGAAACAGTAAACCTCTGGGTAGATATTTTTTCCTATTTAAGTTCTTTTACATAGGTGTAAATATTGAAAATAACAGAATAATTGAAGCATTGTCTGATGCACTTTAAGCAAAATGGATATATATTTATGAAAACTACCACTGAATGAGGGAAGGAAAAAGACTAAGCACCTTTCATCATTTCTCCCTCAGAATGACGTATAGGAGTTACTTGGTTGAATTAACAAAAGAATAACACCTCCAAATTATTCTCAACTTTTTAAATTCAACAAAAGTATAAAGATTTATAATGGAAGCAAGAATATACTAAAATTTTTGTAGTTATTTTATTTGAATACTGTTGTTACTTGTGGCAAGAAACCATGAGCTAGACAGATTTGCTTTCTAAAATCATGACTGATGCTATTTGTCTCTCTACTCAAGGGCAAATTATTCAGTATCCTCACACTGATTAATATAAGAAATATTTGCATCCAATAGATTTTAAAATATTAGGCACTTTTTAAAAATTTTATATAAAGTAGTATAGCATTGCATTTCATTAAAACCACATGAAGACATATAGTGAATGGACAATATTTCTTCTCTGATTAAAATATTATTTGTAATGTCAATAAACAATACAAATAAAAATGTTTAATTTACCATTTTGTTCCTTTATTTTATTAGTCACACATTGTAAAATGTTATGTGGCAGAAAGATTGCTGTAATATATATAATTTATCTGATTATCAACTTTTACTTTACCTCATATAAAATAACAGATTTTCATACAAAAGAAGGTATACTTTTTATATTTTTATATTAACGTATTATATTAATGTATTTTATATTAATAAGGCAATATTTTTGGTGGATAAAGAGAAATATATCCATAACTATCTCATTATTTAAACTTCAAACCAGTTCTAAAGGTTGTCAAGAATCAATATCTGAAAACAAGGCTAATATTCTTGATTTCATGGGCATTTTATGATGATTAATAATGCACGCCAAGTTTTTTCTATTATCCAGATTTAGACACTAATCAAATATATAATATTATTGGAAGATACATAGAAAAATTTTAGAAAGTGCAGAGATAAAGTATAAGGTGATTTTATACTGTGTTCCAAATTATTATCAAATTTCACCCTTCTCCACAGATCACAATTTTGTGATTCGTAATTATAACTACTTGATCATAACACACTAGCCCCCATGTAATAGTGCAGTGAATGTAAATAAAATCTCAGAATATGTGTTAAAAATAACAGAAATAAAACCTTGAGGCACCTAACAGAAATAAACCTATGAAAATATGATAACTTTTTGTTGATAAGCTTAATGTTTAAGCAGAACTTACTAATATTTTCTTCCAATAGTTAAACAGTAAATTCTTTATTACTCGCTTATTTGCATATTTTGATTATTTAGGAGACCTAGAGAAACAAAGACAAAATATTGAGTCTGATAGAATCATGACATGATCATTAGTGTATAACAAATGTAATTTTTGCTATACAGAAAAGCCCTCCTGTTATCAACCATTTAGTGATAGATTCACAATAACTTATATACACATATATGAAAGGAAGCTTAGATACTCATAGAAATCTGTTCAGCCATAAGATTATGAGCTGTCTATGTGTTCAAACCCTTTAAATGGCTATCTCTTTTAGCTATGAGAGATAAGATCATTAAAACAGTAATTAGAAGCTGCTAGGCACAGGCACATGATCTGTTTTGAGTCAGGAACAGTATCACATGCTGCATATCACAGTGCACAGTGCAATTTGTTTAACCTTTCCCCTCAAGCAGCCCACTGGCAGCTACCACGTCCAGGTTTTAGTGTGAATGCACTAATTGCCTGATCCTTCATATTGAAATTCATGGTCTTATTTGAAGAGATGATGAGAAATAATTATTTAAAGGAGTATCAAAGCGATGGTAATTGTGTGAAATAATCATTAGAGTCCTGTTTTGATAAACATATCCTTTTCAGCATTATTAATATCTATTTACTTCCTTGGGTTTCTTTTCTTTGCTGGTAGACATGTTAATTTTATTCAAGGAGGAACTAAAGCTTTTGTCCAAGTTTTTTTCCCAAGATAAAAATTCAGTACTCTTGATAGACTTTTTTAGCTTAACTGTGATATTTTTTGAATGATGTGAGTAGAATATTAAAGTCAGCCTTTTTATAATTGTGGTTTTTCAATTCTAAGTCTGTATCAGGTGTCCTATTAAAGAATTTTGATGTTCTGCTGGTATTCTACACAGCAATGGCTTAAGACACAAACTAATTTCTAAAAGTTCATATTAAAAGTAGGAAAAATAAATTAAAAGGAAACTATAATAAATAGAAGAAGGACCAGTAGAAGAAGAGGAAGGGCAGGGCAGAGGGATGAGAAAGAAGAAGTACTGGGTTGAAGTGGAGTAGATTATATATCATGCATGTATGCTTAGGTCAAAATGAACCCCACTAATATGCATAACTGAAATGCACTAATAAGAACATTTGAAGGGGCTGAGGTTGTGTCTCAGTGGTAGAGCACTTGCCCAGCACATGGGTGGCACTGGGTTTGATCCTCAGCACCACAAAAAAAAGTTAATTAAATTTCTTAAAAATCATTTGAAAGAGTAGGACTGATAAGACCTAAGAAAAATAGCATGGTCAAAGTTATAAAGCTCAAAAGAAATTGTATGACCCAGTGCATAAGAAATAATTCCATTACAATTTTAACTTAATTTAATTAATTTTTAAATATTGTGTAATTATGTAGTCTTGAAAGGTCAAGTTCAAAAGCAAAAGCTTAAATATTACTCTGCTTGTCGGGGTTTCCAGGACCCCCAGCCTTGGGCACGGTCAAGATGGCGCCTGACGCTGAGCCAAAAACGGCCAGCTATACAGTAAACAACCAGCGAATTCCAATGATTGGCTAGTTAACGATGTGATTAGAGCATGCCCCCCTCGTGTACCTATTCTATGCCTGCAGCTGTCCGCGGTTTACCTCGAGTGCCCCCCCCGATTGGTTAAAGTGTATATAAGCCTGGTGGGTGGGAGAGTAAGGGCGGCTGCGGAAGAAGCAGGAGGGGCGGAAGAAGCTGAGGGTGGAAGAAGCTGGGAGTGTGCAGAAGCTGAGAGCAGAAGCTGAGAGCAGAAGCTGAGAGAAGAAGCTGAGAGAAGAAGCTGAGAGAAGAGAAGCTGGGAGTGCGCGGAAGCTGGGAGTAAGAGAAGTGTAGGAGAGGGACTGTGCATAATAAACTTCCAAAGCTTCAGATGTTTGTCGTGTCTCTCTCTGCGGCCAGAGGGAACGCGATAACTGGTGCTGAAACCTGGGAAGATGAAAACCTTATAAAGAAAACAAGGTAAGATATCTAAAAAAAATTTTTTTTATACAAGTTAAACCGGTTATAAAAAAGTTAAAAGGTATCGGGATACGCCATCAGCGGTCCTGACGCGTGGAACGCGGGTTAAAAGGTATCGGGATACGCCATCAGCGGTCCTGACGTGTGGAACGTGGGTTAAAAGGTATCGGGATACGCCATCAGCGGTCCTGACGCGTGGAACGCGGGTTAAAAGGTATCGGGATACGCCATCAGCGGTCCTGACGCGTGGAACGCGGTCCAATTAAAGTGAAAGTAGAAACACGTTTGAAGCGGTCCAATTAGGGTGTAGGTAGTACGTGAAAAGCCGCTATAAAAATTCTAATGCACACTTGATAGTTCTCCTTTCAGTAATCTCATTGCTCCTGGCAGCTAGGCCACTGTTTGTTATTGTAACTGCCATGACTAAAGCTATTCAAATTAGTAACAATGGGGTCTGAAACGTCTAAATTCAGAATGCAGCAACCCCTCAGGGAGCTATTAAAAAACCATGGGACGCCATTAAAGGGAAAAACAGCTAAAGTAAGAAAAGCTGCTCAGTGTGCCACAAGGGGGATCTTCATGAACAGGATCTAATAGTAACAGAAAAAAAACGCTTAAAGAGAATAAAGTGAGGAAAAATTGAGTGGTGGTGACCTAGAAAATAATTGCTCAAAAAATCTAAGAACAAGGGAAAAAGGGGAACTAAGTCTAACACAAAGAACCCCCAAAAGGAACAACCAAGTGGTAGTGAAAACTTAAGAACAAGGGGAAACTAGGTAGTACGTGAAAAGCCGCTATAAAAATTCTAATGCACACTTGATAGTTTTCCTTTCAGTAATCTTGTTGCTCCTGGCAGCTAGGCCACTGTTTGTTATTGTAACTGCCATAACTAAAGCTATTCAAATTAGTAACAATGGGGTCTGAAACGTCTAAATTCAGAATGCAGCAACCCCTCAGGGAGCTATTAAAAAACCATGAGATGCCATTATTCAGAATGCAGCAACCCCTCAGGGAGCTATTAAAAAAAAAAAAAAACCATGAGACGCCATTACAGGAAAAAACAGCTAGAGCATTTCTCGATACTATGGAAAGTTTTCCCCTTGGTTTTTGGATGAGGGCTTTTTGAATACCCTACAGTAGAAACACTGGGGAAGGACTAGAAAATAAGGAAACCACTATATGATCATATGTTCAAACCCTAGTAGAATAAGCCCAGGGTTTATAGAAGAAAAGCTGCTCAGTATGCCACAAGGGGGATCTTCATGAACAGGATCTAATAGTAACAGAAAAGAACTCTTAAAGAGAATAAAGTGAGGAAAAATTGAGTGGTGGTGACCTAGAAAATAATTGCTCAAAAAATCTAAGAACAAGGGAAAAAGGGGAACTAAGTCTAACATAAAGAACCCCCAAAAGGAATAACCAAGTGGTAGTGAAAACTTAAGAACAAGGGGAAAAGGTAGGAGAAACCTAAGCCTAATAAAAAGAGCTTCAAAATTTGTAGAACCTGCCCGTATTTGAGGAGCAAATGGAGATACCATCAACCATTAGAAAAAACTTTAAAGAGGCAGTTAAGACTATTGGAGACAGCTATGCAGAGCAGTGTTATCTGGAGAACAATGTCTAATTGGAGAGCTCAGTGGCAAGAAATAGCTGTTGAAACTGCTTGCAGAAACATAGTGGCAAGGTTTCCCGATAGAAATGTTGAGATGTTAATAGGAGAAGGCCAATATGCTTCAATAGATGCACAAAATCAGCAGCAAGGAGATAATGCCCTAACAAAAACTATAGTAAAATCTGTTACACCTTATGCCCCAGGACTTTGCCCAAGGCGCAGAAGGGAAACACGTTGGGCTAACGAGTGCAAATTGGTTACTGTTGAGGGAAAGCAGCATGCAAGTGATGCTGCTCCTCCTTGCAATGGCGAGCCTGAGCCTTCCTCCAATAACAAAAACTCAGACGGAAAGGCAAACCCGGAACCTATGGGCCATTGTTAGCCTGGCCATATTTTTCACTTCTAACTAACACATTTTTTATCCTTTCTTTTCTTGTTTTTCACCAATTCCTCTACAAGCCTGTCAATTCTACTGATGATTTTTCAGGTCATGCTGTTTTTGGTGACAAGGATATCTTTAGCCTTTCTTTGCTTTCACAGGAGGAATTTTTGCACTTTGCCATTGGAATCATACTACAAATCAGACCCAGAGTAGAGCAACTCGTTCTGCTGACCCTAGCTGTGATATTGCTTTTCCTCCCACGTCAGCTTGTGTATTTCCTCCCTTTTATGTTTCTACCAACTAACATTTCTAATAACACCTCTTAACTGTTCACTAACTGTGTGCTATCTCTCACAATGCTGGAATGGTTCTTTTGCCACCCGTGCAATTTGCACATTTCTATCTTCCTACCAGTCCTAGTTTCTGTTGCAGATATAGAATTGCCAGTGCTATTATCAAGAAACAGGAGAGGCTTTGACATTGCAACAGCCGTGATCATTGTCATCACAGTCCTTGCAGTAGCAGCATTGACACAACCATAACAACGATCATTTGGCCGAGAATGCAGCTGCAGCCTTGCAGACCATAGAGACTCTATCAGAGAGTGGACTCATTATAAGAACAAGTGGATACCTTGCAAGAACTTTTGGGACTGGGATGCGTTTATTCCCTGAGAGCTGTTTAGTGTTGCCCGTATTGTAACACTACTGGGATGTATATTGTTTCTGTATTTAATATGGCTATATGGTTTTTCTTCTGTTTATAGATTTGTCAAACAGCGGGCAGGCTTAGGAGCTATGGTGGTACTCCTCTGCCTTGGCCTCCTTCTCTTCATTCGTTTTGGCATGCATCTACGAGCTAGCCAATAGAGAGATCAAATTATCTTTCATCAGGCCATGACTGCCCTAAAGGCCGACAGCCCCCCATTAGTATGGCTCTTGATGCTGGACCGGTAGTCAAAGACGGGTAATGAAGGAGGTGGCTATGTACCAACCTAAGACAGGAGCTGCAGCATGCTCTGCAGGCTCTGATGACGGGTAAGGACATATGCTGACCACTCAACCTAAGACAGACACGGTCCCGAGCCTTAGTTTAATAATAAAGAAGGGGGATCTGTCGGGGTTTCCAGGACCCCCAGCCTTGGGCACGGTCAAGATGGCACCTGGCGCTGAGCCAAAAGTGGCCAGCTATACAGTAAACAACCAGCGAATTCCAATGATTGGCTAGTTAATGATGTGATTAGAGCATGCCCCCCTCGTGTACCTATTCTATGCCTGCAGCTGTCCGCGGTTTACCTCGAGTGCCCCCCCCTGATTGGTTAAAGTGTATATAAGCCTGGTGGGTGGGAGAGTAAGGGCGGCTGCGGAAGAAGCAGAAGGGGCGGAAGAAGCAGAGGGCGGAAGAAGCTGGGAGTGTGCAGAAGCTGAGAGCAGAAGCTGAGAGCAGAAGCTGAGAGCAGAAGCTGAGAGAAGAAGCTGAGAGAAGAAGCTGAGAGAAGAGAAGCTGGGAGTGCGCGGAAGCTGGGAGTAAGAGAAGTGTAGGAGAGGGATTGTGCATAATAAACTTCCAAAGCTTCAGATGTTTGTCGTGTCTCT
Source organism: Sciurus carolinensis (assembly GCF_902686445.1). Classification (NCBI taxonomy): domain Eukaryota; kingdom Metazoa; phylum Chordata; class Mammalia; order Rodentia; family Sciuridae; genus Sciurus; species Sciurus carolinensis. The sequence goes on along the minus strand of NC_062232.1, from coordinate 67,595,811 downwards.
CTCTGCGGCCAGAGGGAACGCGATATCTGCTGATCCAGTTTCTGCATAATATTAAATTATTTTCCACATTGATGGAAATCTCAATAATGAAATCACACAGAAGAGAACAAGCAAACATGCATAACAGTCCATTTTTAAATGTATTTCTATAAACGGGATAAAGTAATTGGTACTTTTGTTGGCCTGAACATCTTTAAACTAAAGAATAAAATATATAAAGAAAGTACTCTTTAATGAACACGTTTTATGAACACATTTCTTCAATGGCTGAAAAAATAAAATTTAAGTCTCTGATTATTTACTCTTGATTTCTTAGTATTTAAGAAAAAAACCCTATGTGATTTATAAAAAATAAAGAAGTTGATGTGGATATATGGAGCAAAAAATAGAGCAGTATAATAAAGAGTAGTAAATATATATAACATAACATAGGAATGTAATTAAACACATGGCAAGACATACTACACATAAGTTTAAACAAGATTACTTTTCTGAGTAAAGTAATTTTCTTTGGGGATTAGTGCTTTCTAAAGTCTTTAAAATTTATTTAGGATAACAGTAACTGGAATTTAAATGACTAAAAAAGAAATACATTATTTTTCTAGAACACTCTTTCCAGAATTATAGGATATTAGATGTATGTATACCCCTTCATATTTCATGAAAACCTATAGTGTGATTGTATAAAACAATTATTGTTGGTGAAAATACAAATTAGTACAGCCACAGCCTGGCATGGTGGTTCATGCCTGTAATTCCAGTGACTTGGGAAGCTGAGGGAGTGGGGTCACAAGTTCAAGGCCAGCCTTAGTAAATGTGCAAGTTCCTAAGCAACTTAGAACAAGTCTCAAAATTTAAAAAAAAAAAAAGGTCGTGGCTGTAACTCACTGGTAAATTGCCCGTGTTCAATCACCAGAAACAAACAAACAAATAAATCCCTACAATCACTATGAGAACAGCATGGGGGTGAAGCCTCAGGAACCTAAAAATAGAGCTACCATATGATTCAGCTATCCCACTTCTGGGTATATATGGAAAGGGAATAATATCAGCGTATCAAAAGGCACAAGCACACCATGGCTATTGTTGCTCTATTCACCGTAACTAAGATATTAATGCAACCTAGACACCCATCAGTGGATAAAGGAAACGTGCACATTCACAGTGGAACATCATCCAGCAATAATAAATTATAACCCAGCCGTTCCCGGGAGGGCTGTGGGTGAGCCCAGTGGAGCTGGCGGCTGCACTTCCCAAGGCGAAGCGCTAGCGCTTCCCGGCTGCGCGCACAGCGGGCGGGCTGCGCGCACATCTGGGCGGGCTGCTCGGTAGGGTCGCGCCCTCTAGAGGAAGGAGCGGCGGGCGTGCTGGAGCCCCCGCAAAGAGCACTGGAGGTGCCTGGACGCCCACGCCAGGACTCGGGCCTCTGCCTGCGCCTCCGCAGCTCCTTCGATGCCCGCTGCTGCCAGCAGTGGAGAAAATATTTTGATGAGAGAAGAAACTACTTAAAATTCAAGCAAATATTTGCAGCAGGACAGTTCCAGTCTTCCGAATCAAACACAAATTCCTAGACACCCTTGATTCCTAGACTCTCCTGAACTTTTCACAAAGGATGAAATTATTCTTTCTGGACGTTAAAAAATGCTCTGTTGATTCTGTGACAGTAGCAGTTTGACATGGCATACGTTAGTACTTGTTTCCTGTGCACAGTACTTCATAACGAAATGGGACGTGTAACAGGTCCACGTTTCAACTAGTAAGACTTGAAGTACAGTGGTTTAAATATGCCTAGTTCTAATTTAGTAAGAAATCTATTTTACGAAACAATTAAAAGCAATTATGAAAACAAAAAGTAAATTACGTCCTATCATTTACAGCAACATGGATGGAACTGAAGGACATTTCGTTAAGTGAAATAAGTCAAACACAGTAAAAAAATAAATGCCGCATGTTCTCTCTCATGGAATGTTTGAAAAAAAGACCTGCTGGGCCTGGTGGGGTGGCACATGCCTGCAGTCCCAGGACTTGTACTGAAGCCTAGGAGTTTGAGACCAGCTTGTACAACATAGTGAGACACTCTCAAAAAAAATTGAAATAATAATAGTGGGAAAATAACAGCAATTTGTAGAGACTAGGAAGAGGGGAGGGGGGTAGTGAAAACTTGAATAACAGTACAGTTAGATAGAAGTGACAAGTTCCAGTGACGACAGAACAGTGGGAGAACTGCAGTTCACAATAACTTATCATATATTTTATAAATAACTAGGAAAAAGTGCTCCAAAACAAAGTAATTAGAAGATAGAAATCTTAATTACTCTTATTTGATTAGTAATCATATAAATGAATTGAAATATCACACTTTACCCAATAAATATATTCAATTATTTTGTTAATCAGGAACTTTTAAAAAATAAAAATAGAAATGTTACTTCCCTGATTTATCAACACATGTATCAAAATACGTGTTCACTATAAATTTATACAATTAAAACAATAATTTAAAAACAAGTAAATGAAATATCCAAAGTTAATAAATAAAATTCTGAATTACACTATATGTAATTCAGCCATGCATGGTGTCTCACATAATTGTGACATTAATTTCATAAGAAAAACCATTCAAGCATCAAGTATGTTTAACTTCCCCCAGATTTATAATTTCCCTCCATTATGGATTACTTGTTGCAGTATGTAAAGTAGTAATGTAAAATATAAGATTTAAAAATCCCACCAACTTGTCTACTAGCTGTCCATGCTCCTTCAAGATAAATGTATGTATATATGTATGTATGTATTTATATCATCTTGAGAGAAATGAATTACAACACCCTAGAAATGTGTTTCCTTTAACCTAATAGTTTTAAATATATCTGTGTCACCCAGACTCTCCTTCAGTTACTTTTTCAACCTAGATGGAGGGTCTCCCAATCAGATCTTTCTGTGATTTGAATGGGCATAGTGAAAAGCATGAGGGAGCTGCAATTACTATAGTTCTGCTACCTCTGCAGCCAAGGGTAGTCATGGATGTGCTGCACTTCCCGTACAAATTGATGTTCTTAATGGGAATGTGAAACAGATCATGGGACATTATTTTGATAGTATGTTGTGGTGCTAGAGCCTGCAATTGTGGTGTCAGCTTCCTCAGTCATAAGGGGGTCATTGTGGCGGCCCCAAAAGCTCTGGAGATTCAAAAGATCTGTGAAGTCTGTGAACACCATTGCTAAAAACTCATGATTGTTCCTCTTCCTATAGCCCAGTGACTCTATTAATATTATTTACCTGTATTATATCACCTTCTGCTATCTGTAACTTGTTCATATTTGACATACCTTGTCACCTGATTAGGACAAACACTCGGATTTTCCTGAATCAGGCAACAGGACCTGAAAAACATAGGAAATTGGCTTTATTGTTTATTCTCTTCCAAGTGACCTGGGCTTTTCTGAACCATCTTCCTTAGCCAATACTTTCTATTTTTTGGCCATTAGACAGCAATGCCTAGATGGCTTGTGATAATTTTTACAGCTTCAAAACTGTTTGGGGAAAAAGGAAGAAATTGGTTTTTGTTTTTGTTTTGTGTGTTTGTGTGTGCTTGTGCTGAGGATTGAACCTAGGGTCTCATACATACTAAGCACTACCACTGAGCTATATCCCCACCCAAGATTTGTCTCTTAAATAAACTGTGATATCAATCTGGATATTACCTATTACTTACCTATCTATCTATCTATCTGGAAAATACTAAAAGTGAAAGAGAACACAGTCAATTTCAGCTTTGAAATTTTATTAAATATTCTAAGTTTGTACAGTAAATTTAGAGCAACCCGTGAGTACCCGTTTTAATGAAAAAAGAACTTTAATGTAATGATTTATTCAATACATGTCAATCGAGCACCTAGATGATTGGCAGGACTTTATCCTGTAACTCTTACAGAAGAGTCATTAAGGTAGTATAGTGAAGAAAGTGCTGTGATTAAACCTTCTTTAAGGAAGACTACTCTGACTTGTAGCTTGGAGAGTTGACTGAGACTGACAAATACTTGGGATGGGAATATTAGTTAAGGAAGTTGGTGACTCAGTCCAGGTTAGAGATCATTAGCACCTGAATTAAGACAATAACATGACAAAAAGGCGAGATAGATGAATTCATTAGGTAATAAAGAGGTGGAAAACATAAGATGTCAGGAATTACTAGATTTATGGTGGGAATAGAGTTAGTGAAGATGAAAAATTTCAGGATTATATCTAGATTACTCCCTGAAGAACACACCACATGGGTGAGGTTCTAAGAAAATTATCCTAATGAAACACAGGGCAGGATAATTGAGGTGGGGGGTTACTAGGGGTTGAACTCAAGGGCACAATCCCAGCCCTATTTTAGTACTTCAGATCCTCCTGTCTCAGCCTCCCAAGTCACTGGGATGATAGGTGTTTGCCACCAAGCCCAACCAGGATAAATTTTGATAATTTTTAGGCTAAATAATTGTGGCACTGCTTTTTTTAAGTAATATTTGTCATAAAATGTTCAGATTTGTCTAAAAGCAGGTAGAATAGCATTTACCACTATTCCCTCCATTAGTAGTAGTATTTATCTCCATATACCATCATTCAGTTTCAGCAAGATTTCGCCACATTTATCTATCCTCTTTAATGATTTTTATGGTAATTTTTTTGCAGTGCTGGGCTTGAACCCCAAGGTCTTGCACATGCTAGGCAAGCACTCTCACTAAGCTGTTTCCTCAGCTTAGTGATATTAAACAAATTAGTTTTTAAACCAAATGCAGATTTATCCTTTTACAATGTCATAATTTAGTAAATAGCTAATAATATGGACATTTATTTTTGTAAAAATGCAATGCCATTCTCATATCTAAAGTTGACAGTAATTCTGTCAGAATTAATCTGCTATGCAGAACACAATCATGTATTTAACTGTTTCTAACATTTTATAGCAGTAAATCAATCAGAATAGTATATAAATCCAAATTGCACAGTTCAATGAATTATTGTATATTCACCCCTAAAACTCTCAACTCATATCAAGAAACAATAATTATTATTACCACTTACTACTCTTTATACTCCTACAAATGAGAGCTTTTTCCTTTCTCCCTAAAGATGAACACAACCTTAACTTTCTTTTTTAGTTTCAAATCAACTTTATTCATGATACATTTTAAAAAAATTCCCACCCCCTGTAAATGAACTAAAAATATAAATGAACTCCACCTCTCACCTCCCTGCCCCCACTTCCTCCCATTCCCTCCAAATAAAAGGGGAAAAAAGGCAAAGAAAAAAGAAAAAGAAAAAGAAAATAAACAAAAAAAGCCTGAAAAAGGAAAAACACCCAAACCCCTCGCCCTCAAAAACAACAACAACAACAACAACAACAACAAGGTAGTGCATTTCCCCCAGGGGGAAGGGGGAATTTACACTGGAGCCTCTGAAGCAGAATGGAGATCTTCTGGCCACAGAAAACTGCAAAGAAAGACACTCACAATAGAAAAAGAAACACAAAAGGAAACAAAAATAGATCACCAGGCAATCTGGAGGGGCAGGGAACCAGAAAGAGGGTGGGGTGGGTGGTAGACCTGGCAGGACCGGAGCAGGCAGGAAGGGACTGTGAAGGGCAGGGAGAAGATGGAGGGAAGGTAACAAGCAGAACAGTTTGGTGTCCTTTCAAAGCACCGGTTAAAAAACCCTCCTACCACCCATGCCCGCCTACCCTTGAGCAGCCCCCAAGGGAGTGAGTGGGGCAGGGAAATATGGGGAGAAGCCTGCGCAATTGAGAAATATCCACGGCGTGTTTCCAGAGTGAATGAAGCAACCCCCTGCCCCACACCCGGGGCCTTCCTCTACTCCCCAAAGCAGGTCCCTCCTCAGCAGTTAAGTTATGGGATTCTCCCCACTTCCACAGTACATCTTTTTTTTTAAATTTTTTTTTTTCATCAAGGTAATCTGTTTTTCCTTCTTTTCTTTTTTAATTCTCCCTCCCCCTTCCCCTTTTTTTGCTCTCTCTCCTCCTAATACCCACTTTTTCAGTAAGGGGAATACCGTGACGTCGCTCTAGCCCGGCCTACCAGGGGCCGGGCCAGCTGCAGAGCCACTGTAGAATGGAGAGCGGGAACTGCTCCAGTTGGTAGTCTGGGCACTGCAGCGGGCAACCCCGGGCTGTTGTGCTGACGCCTGGTCAGTTGGTTACTTTTGGAATCGCCTTGATTTGTCCTCCTCTAGGTAAGGACTCATCTGGGGCCAGGGAAGTCCTCGCTGACTCCTTGAGAACTCTCTATGCAAGCCCTTTGGGGTGGCCCCTACATTTGTCAGGGAGCATGGTAACACGATCGACTGAACGGCAGCCCTGAAAGTGAGCGTCCAGCTCTTCTGCTGTTGCACCACAGTCCCCATGGCCAGCAGAGGTGGACGGGCGTCGGCCTCCCTCTTCTCTTCAGTAGACATGATCATGGCCAGCACTGCCAGGAGGTGGACTCACTCATCTGCTTTTCCACCTCCTTCTGTGGCTCCTTTAGCTTCTCGGCTTCTTCTTCCATCTCCCTGACTACAGCTTTGATAGCTTCAAGCTCCGGGTCCTCGGTGGCGCCGTCCCGGGTCACCCTCACCAGTCCCGGTTCTTCCTCCTCCTCCTCCTGGCTGCAGCTGCCGGGGCTCCCGAACCAGGGCCGCCCGGAGTTCCGCGGGGGAGGGCGGAGGTGCGGGCTAGCGGCTGCTCTTGGGGCTCAGCTCGGGCTCCAGCAGCAGCTCCCCAGGCTCCAGCTCCCCAGGCTCCAGCTCCTCAGACTCCAGGCCGTTCCCTAATCCTCTGCGCCCCCCAGAGTCCCCTCCCCGGCCTCCCCACCGGCCCTGGGCACAAGTAGGCGGCACCGCCTGGCCTGAATCCCTCTGGCCCGCAGACCCCGCTGCTGCTGCCGCCGCCACCACCGCCACTCAGACTTAAAGCCTTGACTTAAAAACCATATTTTTGCCTCATATTTTTATGTGTGTTAATATGTTATATATTTCTTCCTATAGTTTTTTTGCGCAATTTTATGCTTGCAATATTAACCTATGTTGTGTGTGCATATTTATTTTTACATGATACTGCATGTATACGGTATGAATAAACCATAATTATTTATCCATCATAACACTGACGGTTAGTTTGTTCATTTCTAATGGAAGGTTATCATGAATGATGTTGGTATGAATATTATTCTTATTGCTATTCTGAACATACATATACATTCCCTTGGTTATGCACTTAGTAATACATACATTAGTGGTCAAAGAATATGTACGTATTTAACTATAGCTCATAATTAAGAATAGTTGGCCAAAATATTTGTGTCAGTTCACACTTAGACCAGTAGTCTACTGTAGTTCCCGTTGCTCCATTTCATTTGTAACACTCGGATTTGTTTTCATTTGCACCTAATTATTTGTTCATTGGCACCTAATTATGGTTTTAATTTTAACTTTTAAGAGACATGATATTCTTTTACAAGATTTATTGGTGATTTGGATTAAGTTTTTGATATTTAAAATTTTTTTTTCCTTTTTATCAGCTTCTTATGTTATTGGCCTTTTTTTTTTTTTAGCAATTACACTTTAGTAATATTTTTCATCAGATATTTCAAATATTATGAAGACTTTTTCTAATAATGTTACCTAATAGGTATTGATTTAATTATTGTTCAAAATTCTATCTGTAAACTATCTGGAAGTGATTTGGGGTACAACGTTAAGTAGTTATGAAGATTCATATTTCCCCATATGCTAGACAAAAGAACTCCAGAACATTTATTAAAGTTCATTAGTAAATTTTCACTAATTCTTTTATAAAACATAATTACTTATGAAAGTGTGACCACATCTATCTTGTCTAGAATAATGAGTGATGTATAAAACACTGTACACTTGCTCACATTTTTTTTTTCTGTGTAAACCAATCTGGAAATTGTCAAAAAGCAACAAAAAGACTCCATGCAGTGGCATAGGCCTGTAATCCTATTGGCCCAGGAGGCTGAGACAGGAGGCTCTCAAGTTCAAACACAGACTCAGCAACCACAAACCACAAAGTGAGACACTGTCTCTAAATAAAATACAAAATAGGACTGGGGATGTGCCTTAGCAGTTGAGTGTCCCTGAGTTCAATCCCTGGTACCCACAAAACAAAACAAAAGCAACAAACAAACAAAAACACATTTTAAAAAACTAACTTGTAATACTACATTTTCATGCCCTAGTGTTACAAATACCCCAGTCATATGTACGATTGCTGAAAATCAGCAACTTTCTTTCTTGACTTTTAAGAAACAAAACCAAAAATTTGAAGGTAGTGAAAATTATTTATATTTGTATCTGAAATATATCTGCTAAGGACTGCACAGCGTCCAGGTTGGGTGGTAAAAGATTCTGACCAAGGGAGATATGGTTTTGTTGTGGTTTTGTCTCTTTCTTTTGGATATAGCTAGAATGATTGGTAGATAGATAGATGAAAGATGAAAAAAAAAAAAAAGGAAGGAAGGAAGATAGGGAAGAAAGAAAGATTTTATTAAAGAATGTTGGTTTGCACAGACTTTAATAAAATAACAAAGAAGTTTGTGGTGATGCATTTAGTGACTATAAAAATAGAAGTTTGAAATCTTGGTATATATGACTAATATCTATTCCATCACAAGAACTAGTGTAAGAAAAATAATATTACTCATATGTCAAAACACATACCCACAGATTAGGATGAATAGAATTAAGAATTCCAATAGAAATTTTATTGTATTTCATTAATACAGATTTCTTGAAATTCTCCAGTGGGAGTAACTGAGAGTTCCAGAATTTGTATTTTTGCTCTTTTAGGAAATTTTTTCCCCCCTTAACTGATTGCATTATGTTTCAGGACAGACAAAAAAAGAATTCCAGAATATAAAATCAGTTCTGTTTTTAAATAAAACCTACGTATGTACAAGAAATTAAATAAAGTGCATGATTGGATTACCTATGACAATTTTTCAGCTTTATTTGAAGAGTCTTAATTCATTCCACTGATGATTACATCCAATGTTCTTTGATTTATTCTTTCTTAAATTTTTTTGTTATAATTAGTTAGTCATGATAGTAGAATGTATTTTGACTTATTGTACATATATGGAGTATAACTTCTCATTCCTCTGATTGTGCATGATATAGAATTACACTGGTTATATAATCACATATGCACATAGGAAAGTAATGTCTGATTCCTCCTCCTTTCCCTTTATTTCCCTTTTTCTAATCCAAAGTACTTCCATTCTTCCTTAACAACCACCCCCACCTTATTGTGAAGTTAGCATCAGCATATCAGAGAAAACATTTGGCCTTTGGTTTTTGGTATTGGCTTATTTCACTTAGCATGATGTTCTCCATTTCCATTTTACTGGCAACCACCACAATTTCATTTTTTAAAAAATGTCTGAGTCGTATTCCATTGTGTGTGTGTGTGTGTGTGTGTGTGTGTATATATATACACACACACACCAGTATATGTGTGTGTGTGAATTATATATATATACACATATGTGTATATATATATATATATATATATATATATATATATCATTCCTCTGTTGAAGAGCATGTAGGTGGATTTCATAGTCTAGCTATTTTGACTTGAACTGCTGTAAACACTGATGTGACTGTGTCATTGTACTATGCTGATTTTAAGTCCTTTGGGTACATAAAAAGGAATGGATGACTGGGTCAAATGGTGTGTCCATTCCAAGTTTTCTGAGGAATCTCCATATTGCTTTCCATAGCAGTTGCACCAATATGCAGTCCCACCAGCAATGTATGAGTGTACCTTTTCCTCCACATCTTCACCAACATGTATTGTTACTTGAATTCTTGATAATTGCCATTCTGACTGGACTGAGATGGAATCTCAGTGTAGTTTTAATTTGCATTTCTCTAATTGCTAGAGATGTTCAGTTTATTCTTATCCCCTCTTGCTTTCCATCATGTCCCACCATTAACACTTAAGATCTTAGGCAACCTTCAGTCTTCAGAAGACTTACATAGCAACTTTAAAATTTTTTTTTTTATTTTTGCCTTTTATAATTTACACCAAGTTCTTTTCTTCTTCCTCAAAAGGTATATTATTATATAACATATAAAATATACATATAACAATTATATAATATATAAGAATATATAATCTTTACATATTTATTTATTCTCATATTGAATTTGTGATCACATGATATGTCTAATCTTCAGAAAAGAAACAGGTTAAGTGATTATAACACGAGGGACCAAAAAACAAAGTTTGAATTTTGAACAGAGAAATATTTAGCATTCATTGGTTGATGGTGTATGTTCTGTCTTTAAGCAAACAAATAATAAAAAAGTCAAATAAAATTTGTAACATGTGCAGGAATAAGTAAATAATCTAATTGTGTGCTCCTCAGGTATTTATCATGTAACAAGGAAAATAGGTGAACAACCATCATAGAAAAATGTAGCAGTGTTGAAATAGAGATATGCATAGGTAGAATCTGTACACAAAGGAAGACATGTTTCTCCTGGGAGATAAAAATGACTTTAAAGAGGAGACAATGAATACCGAGAAATATTTATAATAGCTACCTGCAATGAATACATATAATGAGGTCATCAAAAAGACCCATAAGATGCCACAGAGGAATGATTAAGGAGGGTTTAATAAAGATATACTGCTCTATCGCGTCCCCTCTGGCCACAGAGAGAGACACGACAAATGTCTGAAGCTTTGGAAGTTTATTGTGCACAGTCCCTCCCCTACACTTCTCTTACTCCCAGCTTCCGCACACTCCCAGCTTCCCTTCTCCCAGCTTCTTCCAGCTTCCGTGTACTCCCAGCTTCCAGCTTGGCTTCAGCCTCCGCCTTCGCCGCTTCTTCCGCTTCTCCCTCTTCTTCAGCCCCCACCGCTTCTGCCTCTTCCTCAGCTTCTCCTCCCTACTCTCCCACCCACCAGGCTTATATACACTTCAACCAATCAGGGGAGAGTACACGAGATAAACGCGGACAGCTGCAAGCATAGGATGGGTACACGAGGGGGGCATGCTCTAGTCTCATCGTTAACTAGCCAATCATTGGAATTCGCTGGTTGTTTACTGTATAGCTGGCCGCTTTTGGCTCAGCGTCAGGCGCCATCTTGACCATGCCTAAGGCTGGGGGTCTCAGAAACCCCGGCACTGCTCCATAGGTGAAAAAAGGACTGGCAAGTGTCAGGTTGGAAGAGACTTCCAGCTGCAGTTTTCCCAATTTCTTCTTAGGACACACCTTCAGTATGTTTCTAAAGGTCTTGGTTTCAGGACAGTAGAAGAGATTGTCTGTAGCAGAATCTTTTATGCCTCACTGATCCTCGTAAGCAAGTCAGGCTATTTAACCAGTGACACCTGGTGTAAGTCATCAATCAACAAGCTGACACTGAGTATCATCTTTAGACTTACTAAATTTAAACAGTACAATATAAATCATTAATTATTGCAGTCATTTTTATCTTGGCCAAAAGTAAGTACCAGACTTTTAGGCATCCCTGAAAATAAACACAGTTATCCCAGTCTAGCTGAAAAACAAATAATGCCACTGCTGAAAAAAGATTTAATTTTCAAATATTTCTCAAAATATGCAACTATGAGGTGATATAGTCATTCAAATTCACATTTTCCTAGACCATATTAAATATGAAATTCTATGAAAAATTACATTCTACATTGGCTACCTTTTAAATCACTTGTGCTAAAACTGATTCAGGCTTTTACTAAAGATAGGGAAAAAAAAGTAGAGGACAACTTTGTGTGGGGGACCTCTCTGCCATGTCCTACTTGATTGAGAAAAGGGTTAACTGCAGGACGATGTTGTTGACTATATATCACTCAGTTACCCAAAACCTTATCTATTCAATAAACACAAAAGTGCCAATATTCTTTTTAAATGAGAGGGGCATGACAGGTCTGGCCTTACCAGCTCTGGCCTCTTACAACAACTGACCCAAATCTCTTTTATTTATGATATGCAGGTAAAGAGGGCAAGGAGTGGGAGGAGACTCTTCTGTGATGGACAGGATAGGGTGGAGCCAGGGGAGCCATTCTCTTAGGGGGAATATTCCAGAAGAATACAGGGAACCACACCCATGCAGCACCACATGTGCCCCGGCAGTTCCTGGAAGCCAGGCATCTGTGTACCATGGTTCAAACTAGTCTGATTCTGCTAAATAAGTATGGTTTCCCACATCTCTCCTTTTTTAATATTATAAAATGCAACTGATGGGCAGTTATGTTGAGACTCCAGATTGTGGTTCTGAGAGCTGCTCCAAGGTCCCAGCTCTTGGTTTGGAGGGTATGGTAACCTATTTTCATGATACAAAAAGAATTAGTTGCCTACATATTATTCCAATACCATTATATTTAGGAAATATCTGATCAAACAGAAATGCAGAGTTCATGAGATCAATTCTATCTTATGAATATCCTGGAGGTAGCGATGTGATTTTACAAAATTCAGGCTATTATTACTGCTATGTCCAATGTTCCTTAGATGATTCTTAATTATCTCTTAGTCCTATTGGGAAGTATGATAATTAGTTTGCAATAACATACATGTTTACAGTCATTATGGCCTTTAAGCCTTTGTTTAAAATTAAGAGCAAAAGGTTCATCACTGATTTTTGAAATAGCAGTTGTTAAAGCATTTAATTTAATCTCAATCATTCTATTAATACTTAACTTTCAAGGGCCATAGCATCTTAACTGAAGGAACTGTGCCCCTAGATATAATGAATGTGGGAATATATAGAAACCTAGAAGAAGACATTAAATTATATAAGAACCAAATTATCATCCAAGAAGTAACTGTTAGAATATAAATGTAAATTATTCATCTTTCTAATGTAATATCAATCTGATTGTTAAATACTAATTTGGTCTTTATTACTTGGTTACCAGTAGTGCAAAGTAACATCCAAACAATAGGGAATAGTCCAATTTACATGGAGTTTCAAAAATCAGAATGATTTTATATCTAATCTTATTTTTATATTCTGAAAATAGTTTTAAACAACTCAAATATTTACCTAGTTCCTTAGATCTTTCATAGCATTAAAGACTTAGATTAAACATGGTTCCTTGTAGATTCTTTTCAAGAAGAAAAAGTGAAACATTTAGTGACAATGTTGCCACATTAGACCTTTCTGGCTTTGAAGATTTTAGAGGAAAATATTTTGATATAACTGTCTTTCATCAAATTTTTAATGTCAATCCAAAAATATATCCACTACCTTTAGAGATCATATAAAGCATTGGGAAGATATTTGTATATTTTTTCCATTTAGGAAAAGTATCAGATTCTATCAAAAAATTAAGACAGTAAGATATTGGTGGTTATTTCATAGAAATGACTGATTTTATATGAGAAAGTCCCATTCTAATAACTGTTTGAACATACAATCCTAAGTTCCAAGGGCCAATATAATTGTCTGGTCTAGGTATTCCTTATGCTGTTGTTATGGGGCACAACTTAAGAACAGACTGATCACTACTGAGAAGTCCAAATGTGAGAGTCTTTATTAAGCCAGCCGGTTGACTGTCTCAAACAATGCCCCAAAAAATGGTTATTGGGAGAACAGCCCCGATCATAGGGTTGCAGGTGTTCTTATACCAAAATCATATTAATCATAAGTGTCTGTTGCTATGATTTGAAATTACAAACTAATATCATGAGATCATCAACAGAGGGGGAAGTGGGTCAAAATGACCCTTACCTAGGTACAAACTAAAGAATGGTTACTAACATCCACACAATCACTGTTCACATGGTACATTATTTAGAAGCAATAGGGATCAAAAAAGAGCAATTTTTCATTACATAAGAATTGTCATTTTGTATTGCTAAACATGTCATGCTAAGTAACTGATAATGGGGACAGAGGTGGGGTGTTCCCATAGGAGAATCTAAGCAATTGTTGATGGATACAGAGGTGGGGTGTTCCCATGGGAGAAGTTTATTTCCTACATAACATGGAGTCTTAGAGAAAAATGAAGTCTGTCTGGCCTATAACATTCTCATGGAGCCAGATCTGTCAGTCCATCACCCTGCCTTTTCTTTAAGGTTACATCTCGACAGCCAGAGTCTATCATGTGACCAGCATATAGATAAGTTTCCATTGCAGTCAGTATAGTTAAATCCAGTCACATGGATTGGTGTAATATGAATATCTGTAAAACCCCCCATCATATAAACATCATCAGTAAATATTGGAATTGATTCTCTAGTCCACATCGTTGGATGTATTAAAGGTGGATCTGGGAAATGAGACCAACAGTTCTCCCATATATTTCACTTACCTGAAACTCAACAGAGCTAGCATATAAATATTGTGGTTGGAGATTTAAGATCTCCTTATTGTGAAAAGTTATGCATTCTCTTGCTGTATGTGTCACTCAGCAGTGGTGAAACCCCTAATATCATAATTTTTAGACAATGTTTTTTGAAATTAAGTAGGTTTACATAGGGATCTGTTTCTCCCTTTTTATTTATTTTTTTTTAAGTGTAGAAAAAGATTGCTATAAATTGGAGCATTGTGAACCTTAAATTGTAGACAATGGCCTAGCATTGTACAAATATTTAAATCATAAGAAATGACTTAATAAATATGTCTCTTTGGCCAGGAAGATTAATAAAAGTTATCTATTGTTAAAGTCAATGTTCAGTTGAAAAGGGCATTACAATAAAAGACGGCCCAGTTTCCATTAAATATAGAATTTGATTTTGTCATAGTGGACTGAGTTAAAAAGCTATAAATTGCAGTCAATACAAACATTGAAAATTAGTCTCATGACTTGTTTATTTCATAGGTAATGGCCTTATTATTCCAAATTAATGTAAGCTCTTATATTAGAATTGGTAGTATATGTCAGGATAGTGATTCAATAAATTATTTAAAAAATCTTAGAATTTATGTCATCCATCTAGCGATTGTAGTTTAAGGGATTTATGGAAAGATAATCTTTGTATAAATATATATTTGTATGAAGATCTTTAGTAACCTTGTTACTAAAGTAGTAAAAATAATCCAAATGTGCAACACAGGGTTTTGGATAAATGACCTATATGACAAAAATCTGGCATTAAAAGTAATGTTGTAAAAGAATAGTAATTATGTGCAATCTAAAACAATGTTATAAGCTTTAAAACTAAGAATATAATTCTGTATGTACAAAATATGTATATCTCTGGGCTTATGTATGGAAAGCAGTTTAGAAAACTTAGGAAACATTAATAATAGTTGTTAGAACCTCACAAAATTTTTATGTATACTTAATTTTTTGTAAGTGAGTCTCTTGACAAAATCTAGGGAAGTTACCTTAATCTTGAAACCAACTTAACCTCTTTATCTGAATATTATTTTATACAACCTCCATATATAATTCTTTGGATTAATATAAATTAAGTAGCATAATATAATATCACATCTGAAACATGAAAAAGACAAGCCAAGAGTTTCCACCCCTCCTTGTGGGGAAGGTGTCAGAATACTTCTATATCCTATATTGTTAGCCTTTAAATAAGCCAGTATCTCCTGAATGTCCTCTAAAAGTATAGTTGTTTACTTCTTACTGTAGGGAGTAATATAAAAAGTGTACAACTCATATTTATTTAATTTTAAAATATTAAATGACACAATCAATTTTCTAACCAATCTGCTATCATTGCATAAGTTTGCAAGAGGCCACCTTTGAAAAAGCTTTAATTTGGGGAGCAACTTAGTAAAATGTTTCTTTAAACTTTAAAGACTTCTTTATTTGGAAAACAAGGAGATACTTAACATAATAAGTACTATAATATAAAGCTGCTCCCCCGCCTTTATGCTGCGGCCATTTCTCCCCCTCCCATCTTACAACCTAGATTGTCGGTCTGTGAACATCCTAGCTAGTTATTGGTCTATTAGTCAGCCTTCGAGCCTCCTTCTCAGCAATTGGCCTGATTGCTGTTAGCCTGTGAAATTCCTCTACTTAGGAGAAACTCCTATGCCATTCTCTCTCTCTTTTCTTTCTTTCCCAGCCTCCAGCGGATGCTCTGGTCGTTCACCTAATAAAATCTCTGGTGTGAGTTCCCGTGTCTGGAGTGGTTTTCTGAGTGCTGTCACTGGACCGTGACTTGGATTGGGCACCCCAGAGTGCTTGCTCCCCTGGATTCAAGGGTCTGAACTGCCTTGGGACCCGAAGTGAGTTGCCTTTTTCTTACAAGTACTAGTTACCATGGTTAGTTAAAATACAATCATTGATGTTTTCATATTAATCAAATTAGACTTTTAAAGAAAATTTTAAGATTTGTAATGGAAGGTAGTATTTTAAAATAAGTTATTGTTAAACCAAATTGCATAAACCATAAAGTCTTTGAAAATAGTTTTTTGAAATATTAGAAATTCAACAGGAATAAGATATTATTTTAGTAGACTGAGAAATTAATGTTTTAAGTATTTTCTTTTTTTTCTGTCCTTTGGTTAGAAGGTTCAATTAATAGAGGTTTGTGAAAAGATCTTATCAATATTTGTAACTACCCTTTATGATAGAAACTTAGTAGAATTTAAAGAACTAAAACTTTTAATATCCTTAGCTGATTGTGTTAATTATACATAGGCAATTTAATTATGTATGTAGTCAATTATGTGTAGCTAATTTAATTACATATAAATCCCTTGAAAATTATTTTGTAAAAATTTGGTTTCAATTTATTCAACATGTTATTGTTAGGAGTCGCTGGCTCAGTTGTGGCTCGCTGGTAGCTCCCAGAAAAAATGCTCAGCAGACACGAGATCTCACACAAAAGACTTTATTTATGGGGACGGATAAGGTCCGCTCGGGGTGGAAAAAAGAAAAAAGAAGAAGAAATGGCGTATGGCTTCTCCCAGATATTGGAATTTCGCAGGCTGGGAGGAACCAATCGTGGAGGAGAATCCTTGCAGACTGACAGATGGACCAATAACATGTTAGAACATAACGTGGGAGGCAGGAAGATGATGGCACCATAAACCCGAAATTCCCGTAAGGTAAGAGGCGGGCAGAACGCAGACTGACAGGTGATGGGGAGGCGGGAAATTCCTCTAATGAGAGAGGCAGGCTGAGCGCAGATTGACAAGGGGTTGGGAGGCGGGAAATTCCTGTAATGGGAGAGAAGAGTGGTTTTATACCTTACAGTTATAGTCTTCTATTTTATCAGGTGAAAAAATTTTTAACCACTTAAATATCACACCTGATAGTTTAAGTGCTAGTATTTTGGTTCTCAATGAGAACATAGAGGATAAAGGAATTTTAGACCTTCTTTATATTAACTAAATTACAAATATGTCTAATGTTTAAATATATTTTAGTTAAGAGTATCTGATGTTTGCATATTAGATGATGTTCCAATCGATGATCTTTTAGCATCCCAACCTTGTAAATCAATTTAAGTATCTCCTGTAAAAAAGCTTAGGTAATGAATTCAATTACCTCAAATTCAATTTATTTATTATTAATTGCAAAAGTCAAGATATCAAACACATGTAAAAATAATATTAATAATTTATTTCCAGTTTAAAAAAAATTAGAAACAAGGGCTATAGATCTTAAATATTAGACAATTTAGCAATTTTATTATTTATTTGACCACATCAAAAAATGTGAATTAATTAAGAAGATTTTTACCTGGAAAAATGTGAATTAATAAGTATAAATAAGTCTTTTTTATTTTTAGTTATTTATCCAATATAAGTTAAATCTCATAATTCATGTGAATTAGTAATATGGATCCATTTTTTAAAAAATTTAAAAATGTGAGCATGCTCTTTGAACTGTAAGTAAAATTTGAAATGTAAATATAGTCATTGTGTGCTCATATTTATAAATCAGTCAAAACAAAGAAATTTTTATAATTTACTGTAAGTGAAGCTACATAGCAATGAACAAACATGCATTAAACATTGATTTAATTTGTCTAAAAATTTAAGAGATAAAAAGAAAAACTTCAAAATAATTCAGGTTTCAGGCTTTTGTCCTGATGATTGTTATTTACCTAAAAGGCAAAAAATTAATCCACCAAAAAGCACAATTAGAACATCTTTTATCAACTTCAGGAAAAAACCCATCTTTTCCCCTTTTTTCACTTTTTTCTTGGGTCTGAGTAGTTTCCTAGTGAGCCTGCAGGCTTCCCCATTTATATTTCAATGTAAACCTTCACTGAGACCTGTAAGGAGCTAAGAGAGAGAAATTAATTGTCCCAGTAAAATCATGATGACAAGGGCATTTTAATCATTTCTTATTTTTAGGACAGGTTTGGATGTCAAAGAAAATTATGAGACCTTATTGTCCATTACTTTTGAGAACGAAGCTACTATGCTATGCTGCTTACTGAGATATGCCATTGGTTATTGACTTGATTTGTCCATGGCTGTCTGTCCAGCAGTTCTGGGTGAATATTTTTAGGGTTATTTTTCTCTCAGTGACAAACAGGTTAAATCTTGTTCCTTAGGTAAGTTGAGAACAGGGCCTTGAAGTAAGGTCCCTTTTTGATGTTTTAAAAACCTTTATTATGTTTTGGTTCTCACATCAGGGCAGTTGTTCCTTGGTGTAGAGTTTTTTAACAAGGCTGTAGAGGCTTAGTTAATTCCCTATACCCAGGAATACAAGGCCTGCAGTATCCAGTTATCCCTAGGAAGCCTCTGTAAATGGCCTTTGGATATTCCTCCTGGGTGGAGGTACATAAAGGATGTCCTCTACATATTGGAAAACAATAACAAATATTTTATCTCTGAATTTGTTAAGTCCATAGCTAGGGTGTGTCCAAACAGATTATCTCCAAAACCTTGAGGCAACACTGTTCAGGTTAGTTGTTCCAGTGTATGAAGATTTTCCTCTTGCCCCTGCTGAATTTGGCTGGAGTTTAGTTTTTTCTCCCTGGGCAGGTAACCCTTTCCATGTTCTTTGTTCATATACACTTATTTGAGCATAAGTTTTTAAGTCATAAGAATATTTTTTTTTTTTATTGTAAACAAATGGGATACATGTTTTTTCTCTGTCTGTACATGGCGTAAAGGCATACCATTTGTGTAATCATAAATTTACATAGGGTAATGTTGTTTGATTCATTCTGCCATTTTTTCCCTTCCCCCCCTCCCCTCCCACCCTTCCCCTCCATCTATACAGTCCTTCCTTCCTCCATTCCTGCCCCCCTCCCTAAACCCAACTCCAACCCCAACACTAACCCTTCCCACCCCCCATTATGTGTCATCATCCACTTATTAGCGATATCATTCTTCCTTTGGTTTTTTGAGATTGGCTTATCTCACTTAGCATGATATTCTCCAGTTTCCTCCATTTGCCTGCAAATGCCATAATTTTATCGTTCTTTATGGCTGAGTAATATTCCATTGTATATATATACCACATTTTCTTTATCCATTCATCAATTGAAGGACATCTAGGTTGGTTCCACAATCTGGCTATTGTGAACTGAGCAGCTATGAACATTGATGTGGCTGTATCTCTGTAGTACGCTGATTTTAATTCCTTTGGATATAGGTCAAGGAGTGGGATAGCTGGGTCAAATGGTGGTTCTATTCCAAGTTTTCTAAGGAATCTCCACACTGCTTTCCAGAGTGACTGTACTAATTTGCAACCCCATCAGTAGTGTATGAGTGTACCTTTTTTCCCATATCCTCCCCAACACCTACTGTTGTGTGTATTCTTGATAATCGCCATTGTAATTGGGGTGAGAGGAATTTTAGGATAGTTTTGATTTGTATTTCTCTTATTACTAGAGATGTTGAACACTTTTTTAATATGTCTTTTGATTGCTTGTAGATCTTTGAAGTGTCTGTTCATTTCCTTACCCATTTATTGATTGGGTTATTTGTATTCTTGGTGTAAATTTTTTTGAGTTCTTTATAGATACTGGAGATTAGTGCTCTATCTGAAGTATGAGCGGCAAAGATTTCACCTACTCTGTAGGCTCTCTCTTCACATTTCTGATAGTTTCCTTTGCTGAGAAAAATCTTTTTAGTTTGAATCTATCCAAGTTATTGATTCTTGCCTTTATTTCTTGTGCTTTGGGAGTCATGTTCAGGAAGTCTGATTCTAAGCCGACATGATGAAGATTTTGGACCTACTTTTTCTTCTATAAGGTGCAGGGTCTCTGGTTTGATTCCAAGATCCTTGATACATTTTCAGTTGATTTTTGTGCAGGGTGAGAGATAGGGGTTTAGTTTCATTCTGCTGCATATGGACTTCCAGTTTTCCCAGCACCATTGTTGAAGAGGCTATCTTTTATCCATTGCATGTGTTTGGAACTTTTGTCTAGTATGAGAAAATTGTATTTATTTGGGTTTGTGTCTGTGTCCTTTATTCTGTACCATTGATCTACCTGTCTATTTTGGTGCCATTACCAAGCCATTTTTGTTACTATTGCTTTGTAGTATAGTTGAACTTCTGGTATTGTGATACCTCCTGCTTCACTCTCCCTGCTAAGGATTGCTTTAGCTATTCTGGGTCTCTTATTTTTCCAAATGAATTTCATGATTGATTGCTCTATTTCCATAAGGTACATCATTGGGATTTTAATTGGGATTGCATTGAATATATATAGTACTTTTGGTAGTATGGCCATTTTGACAATATTAATTCTGCCTAGCCAAGAGCATGGGAGATCTTTCCATCTTCTACGGTTTTCTTTAATTTCTTTATTTAGCATTTTGTAGTTCTCATTGTAGAGGTCTTTCACCTCTTTTGTTAGATTGATTCCCAAGTATTTTTTTTTTTTTTTTTTTTTTTGAGGCTGTTGTGAATGGGGTAGTTTTCCTAAATTCTCTTTCTGAGGATTATTCACTTATGAATGAAAATGCAATAGACTTATGAGCATTGATTTTATATCCTGTTAATTTGTTAAATTCATTTATGAGATCTAGAAGTTTGCTGGTGGAATTTCCTGGCTCCTCTAAATATAGAATCATGTCATCAGCAAATAGGGATAGTTTCAGTTCTTCTTTTCCTATTCATATCCGTTTAACTTCTTTGGTCTAATTGCTCTAGCTAGAGTTTCAAAGACAATGTTGAATAGAAGTGGTAAAAGAGGCCATCCCTGCCTTGTTCCTGTTTTTATGGGGAATGCTTTCAGTTTTTCACCATTTAGAATGATATTGGTCATGGACTTAGCATAGATGGCCTTTACAATGTTAAGGAATGTTCCCACTATCCCTATTTTTTCTAGTGCTTTGAGCATGAAGGGGTGCTGTATTTTATCAAATGCTTTTTCTGCATCTATTGCAATAATCATGTAATTCTTGACTTTAAGTCTGTTGATATGGTGAATTATATTTATTGATTCCCAGATGTTGAACCAACCTGCATCCCTGGGATAAAACCCACTTGATCCTGGTACACTATCTTTTTAATAAGGTTTTGTATGCGATTTGCTAAAATTTTGTTGAGAATTTTTGCACAAATGTTCATTAGGGATATTGGTCTGAAATTTTCTTTCCTTGATGTGTCTGTGTTTGGTTTAGGTATTGGGTGATATTGGCTTCATAATGGGTTTGGAAGGGTTCCCTCCTCTTCTGTTTCATGGAATACTTTGAGGAGCATTGAAATGAGGTTTTCTTTAATGGTTGTGTAGAACTTAGCTGAGAATCCATCTGGTTCCAGACTTTTGCTTGTTGGTAGGGTTTTGATGACTTCTTCTATTTCATTACTTGAAATCGATCTATTTAAATTGTGTATGTCCTCCTGATTCAGTTTGGGTGAATCGTATGTCTCTAGAAACCTGTTGATGTCTTTGAGATTTTCTATTTTGTTAGAATATAGATTTTCAAAGTAGCTTCTAATTGTTTTGTATTTCAGTAGTGTCTGTTGTGATATTTCCTTTTTCATCTCAAATTTTAGTAGTTTGGGTTTTCTTTCTCCTTCTTTTGTTAGTGTGGCTAAGGGTTTATCAATTTTGTTTACATTTTCAAAGAACCAACTTTTTATTTTGTCAGTTTTTTTTAATTGTTTCTTTTGTTTAATTTCATTTATTTCAGCTCTGATTTTAATTATTTCCTGTCTTCTACTACTTTTGGTGTTGATCTGTTCTTCTTTTTCTAGGGTTTTGAGCTATAGTGTTAGGTCGTTTGTTGATTTTTTCTTTTATTGAATGCGCTCCATGAAATAAATTTTCCTCTAAGTACTGCTTTCATAGTGTCCCAGAGATTGTGATATGTTGCGTCTTTGTTCTCATTTACCCCTTAGAATTTTTTTATTTCCTCCCTGATGTCTTCTGTTATCCATTCATCATTCAAAAGCATATTATTCAATCTCTAGTTGGAGTAGTTTCTGGTTTTTACTGTCATTTATTTGTAATTTCAATCTATTATGATCTGATAGAATACAAGGTAGTATCTCTGTCTTCTTGTATTTGCTAACTAACTTTGTGGCATAATATATGGTGTATTTTAGAGAAGGATCCCTGGGCTGCTGAGAAGAAAGTGTATTTGCTCTTTTTTGGACGGAATATTCTATATATGTCTGTTAAGTCTAAATTATTGATTGTGTTATTGAGGTCTATGGTTTCTTTGTTCAATTTTTGTTTGGAAGATCTGTCCAGTGGTGAGAGATGTGTGTTAAAATCGCCTAGTATGATTGTGTTGTGGTCTATTCGATTCCTGGAATTGAGAAGGATTTGTTTGACGTACATGGATGAGCCACTGTTTGGGGCATAGATATTTATGATTGTTATGTCTTGCTGATTTATGCTTCCCTTAAGTAGTATGAAATGTCCTTCCTTATTTCTTCTGAATTACTTTGGCTTGAAGTCCAAATTATCTGATATGAGGATTGATATCCGGCCTTTTTGCTGAGTCTATGTGCACGGTATGTTTTTTCCCATCCTTTTGCCTTTAGTCTGTAGGTATCTGTATGAGATGAGTCTTTTGAAGGCAGCATATTGTGGGGTCTTTCTTTTTAATCCAATCTGCTAGTCTGTGTCTTTTGATTGATGAGTTTGGGCCATTAACTTTCAGGGTTATTATTGAAATATGATTTGTATTCCTTGTCATTTGGCTAATGTTTGTTTTTTAACATGACTTGGTTCCTTCTTTATTTGGCTATTCCTTTAGGGGAGTTCCTCCCTTTGCTGATTTACCTCATTGTTTTTCATCTCTTCCTTATGGAATATTTTGCTGAGAATATTCTGTAGTGCCAGCATTCTATTTGTAAATTCTTTAGCTTTTTTTTTTATCATGGAAGGATTTTATTTCATTGTCATATCTGAAGGAAAGTTTTATTGGGTATAAGATTCTTGGTTGGCCTCCATTTTCTTTCAGAGCTTGAAAAATGTTCTAGGCCCTTCTTGGTTTTAGGATCTGGGTTGAAAAATCTGCTGATATCCATATTGGTTTCTCCCTGAATGTAATTTGATTTTTTTCTCTCACAGCCTTTAAAATTCTATCTTTATTTTGTATGTTAGATATTTTCATTATAATGTGCCTTGGTGTGGGTCTGTTGTAATTTTGTATATTTGGAGTCATATAAGCCTCTTGGACTTGATTTTCCTTTCAGTCTTCAGAGTTGGGAAATTTTCTGATATTATTTCATTGAATAGATTGTTCATTCCTTTGGTTTTTTTCTCTGTGCCTTCCTCAATCCCAATAGTTCTTAAATTTGTCCTTTTTATGATATCCCATAATTCTTGTAGATTCTGTTCATGATTTCTTACCATCTTCTCTGTTTGGTCAACTTTGTTTTCAAGATTAAATATTTTGTCTTTAATGTCTGAGGTTCTGTCTTCCAGGTGTTCTATCATATTGGTTATGCTTTCTATGGAGTTCTTAATTTGGTTTACTGTTTTCTTCATTTCAAGGATTTCCATTTTTTTTTTTTCAGAATCTCTTTATTGAAATGATCTCTTGCTTCCCACATTTGCTCTTTTAACTGTTGATTGGTGCGATCATTCAATACCTGCATTTGCTCTTTCATCTCATTGTTTGCTTCTCTGATTATTTTAATTATATACATTCTGAACTCCCTTGCTGACATTTCTTCTGCCATACTGTCATTGGATTTTATTGATGTAGCATCTGGGTTTATTTGGAACATTTTCTTGTCTTGTTTTCTTATACTGCTCAGGTATCTTCCTCTCTAGTAGTGAAAATCTGAGATATTGCAGTTTTTCCCCTATTGACTTACAGTGTCCCTGTAGGTTTCCAATAACTCACCTCCTAGCTTTCTGTAGCCTGATGTCTTGGAGGATAATGCAGTGATCTCCAAAGGAAGCTGCCCCTCTAGGAGTGGTGGCCTCCAGATGGAGTATATTCCCTACTAGTGGGCATAGTCACCTCAATGTATTGACTGATGGTCAGCCGAAGGGGCACTAGAGTGGGGCCCGGCTGGTCTGGGCCTGGGTCTCTGGTTCTGCCGCCCTGAGGGGGAAGCCTTGCCCAGTGGGGAAGACTCACTTGGTGGGGAAGCCTCGCCGGGCAGATCTCTGTGAAGTTCCCTGCCGTCTGGAACTACTACCCCAGTTTTGCTTCCATGTTCCCCTGTGAAAGCTGCCTCTTGCATCTTCTAGACACAGTCCCTGAACCAGCTCCAGTTTGGAGCTGCCTACTTCATGAGTCAGTTTCCTTTAGTAAGATATTTAAAATTCCATTGTTACTCAGTTTGTTTGGTACATTTTCCTCATCCCTCTTTGTTTTCATACTTTTTTACACTCTTACCCTTGTATGCTTTTACCTATCAAAATACCCTTAAAACAGTCTATGTCAGACTATATCAGCAGACTCCATTTCTATTCTTTTTCTATTGGTTTCTTTCTCCTCTTTCATGCTGACAAATGATAATTTTAAATATGTATGAGATATTACTTCATTTCCCATAGTGAGAGAAAAGAAGTAGAATGTGGAGAAGGAGGAGGAGGAGGAAAAGGAAAAGAAGGTGGAAGGAGAAAGAAGGAGGAGAGAAAAAAAGATAAGGAATGAAGGAAGGAAGGTAGCACCTTGTCCTTGGAAACCTGCCAGGTGCTCCATTCCCTTCCAGACTCCTTCATGATTCTAATTAATATAGTCATGTCCCCACTCAGTACAATGGCAGCCATTCCAGAATGAAGTTCAACTACCCAAGCTGTCTGCCCTAAAATTAAAATTCTGCATTTTTCACTATCCCTGCCTCCTTCATGAGCAAGTCTTCTAACCTAGGTCTGAACTTACAGAAAAAAAAAAAAAAAAAAAAAAAAAAAAAAGGACTCACTCTTCAAACTGTTAAATAGTTACTTTGGAGGTTATTAGATTGAAACAGTTTCAGCACCATGGGTTCCTATTGAAGCAAAACAAACCACAACTCAGTGAAAACAACAAAAGAAACAAGATTAATAATTAGACACAATTAACTTGCAACTAGGAACATTCCACTTTAACCAAATATTTTGTCTTCTTTTATTAGCACCTTAAAAATTATTTCCCTGGCACCCATTCAATGGAGCTCTAAATCTCTTGCCAACTGAGCTTTTAACTGTTGAATCAATTCTTCTCCAGATAACTATTTAAAATTTTAATGTCACCAACTTTATCCTTGATTCAAACAGCAAAAACCTCATCTTCGTATTCTTTACATTAGCCACCAACTTTGTTTCCTGAATCATCATTTCTGTGCAGTAAGGAAAAGAAGAAGAAGAAAAAAATGACCCTCAAATACTACCAGAATGGACAAGGAAGGATATGCCCAGAAAACCTACCATGTGGTGCTGTGAGAAATAGTCCTGAATCTGCACATGCACATGCATATTTTGTTCATGGAGTATGGTACAACTGGCATACCCTGTTATATATCCTTTGTCTTTGAAAATTTCAGATTGTTAGAACTCTTGAACCTTGATTTTCTCTGCTTGGTGTATAAGCAGGGAGAAAGGTTAAGAATCCAACCATACAAGTGGGAAAGATTATTCATCTTTGCATTTTTAAGTCATCAGATAATATTTTATACTTATTCATGGGACATGTAATGATAATTTAGTACATCTATACATCATGTAATGATCAAAATCAGGGCTATTACCATTTCCATTCCCTAATAAACTTAACTTTTTAAAATACTAATTATGTTTCTTGACCACAAGATTGTGATATAATTAATAACAGATATCCCCATGTATTAGAAAGTCAAGGGCTGGGGAGATAGCTCAGTTGGTAGAGTGCTTGCCTTGCAAGCACGAAGCACTGGGTTCCATCCCCAGTACCACCAAAAAAAAAAAAAAAAAAAAAAAAAAAAAGTCAAATAATATCCTCTTAAATACCACAAGTCAAGGAAAAAATCAGAAATTGAAAAATACTTCAACGTTAATGACAATGAAAGCAATAAATACTAAAATTTGCAGCTAACATGGTACTTAAAGGAAAATACATAACTTCATGTCTACATCAGAGAAGACAGTTTAAAACCAATGATCTTAATTTCTATCTTAAGAATCTAGAAAAATTCAAGCAAATTAAATACAAATAGGACTAAGAAATCAAAGAGAACTAATCAATGAAATAGAAAACAGATAAAACTACAGAAAAAATAATTTTGGAAAAGATTAATAAAACTGACAAATACCAAGGAAGACTAATTGAGAAAAATGACAGAAAATACAAATCACCTTTAGGTGATATCCATAGATTCTACGAACATTAAAAGTAAGTATAATGAACAACATTATGTCCAGAAGTAAAACTTAGGTGAAGTTGATAAATCTCTTGACAGACATAATTCTCCAAAACCGAGAAGAAAAAACAGCAAGATTATTCATCTATGAAAAAAGATTTCATTCATAATTTGAAAATTTGGCACAAAGGAAATTCTAAATCTCAGTGATTTCAGATTGAATTCTTTGATTTATTTAAGGAAAAAATTATACAAATATTTACAAATTATTTCAGAAAATAAAAGAAAAATTTCCCAACTCATTTTTTAGGTAGGTATAACCCTGATATCAAAACCAAATGGAACATGCCCAGTACCAAAAGATCTAATAACAACAAAAAAATTATGCACAACTATTTCTCATAAACTTATGTGCAAAAAAAAACTCTACAAAAGCAAGTCAAATATGAGGAAGCCAAATCTAGACATATGTAACATGAAAATAATACATCCCAACCAAGTGTAAAGTTGTTCAACATTTGAAAATTAATGAATATAATGAACTTCATTAATAAGCAGAATATACAATAACTTCAATGAAGTTTTAAAAAAGTGACAAAATTGAAACTTATTCCTGATTTGTTTTTCTTTTAAACTAGGAATAGAATGAAATTTTTCTCATCTGACAAAATGCATCTATGAAGAAAAAACATCTAGTATGGTGAGTTGTGAAATACTGAAGTTTCTCACCTAACCTCTGGAACAAGGTGAGGATATCTTCCTTCTACACATTCACTTATTATCATGCTGGATATCTTAGTCCACAAAATAAGAAAAAATAAAGACAGGCCAAGAGGAATAAAGTGTGGAAATGAAGATGTGAAACTATTTTATTTGCAAAAAAAGGTGTATGTATAAATCCTAAGAAATCTTCTCACAATTGTTGGTATTAATTTGGGATTTTGACAGGGTCATAATATTCAAAGTTAATGAAAAAACTTAAAAGTGTTGATACAGGAAGAAATATAGCATGGAGAAGAATTGGAAGACTTTAAGGGTATCAAAAAAGTTATTTTTTTCTTTATATCTGCTGAGTTTCCAGCATTAGTTGGAAAACTTCTCTCCAATGCCAGTCTTTTACAAATACTTTCTTAAATTATCTTGAATTTAATATTTAATTTTTTTTCCCATTACAGTTTAACTTACATCCATTTAGAAGTTTTTTTTGAGACTGATGAGTCAGTGCTCCAGAATTTTTTTCTTCCAGATGGACACCTAATTGTGCCAGAATAGATTATTTTTTAAAAAGTTATTTCCTCCACTGATTTGATATAACATTAGCATATTTGCTTATATGCCAATATCATAGTTTTCAAGTTCATCAATACATTGCCTATGCAGCTAGATATAAATGGATTAATTTGTCATACATTTGCTATCTGACCCTTTTGCTCAGCATAATATTTCTGAGATTCTTTCATGTTATTAATAGTATCAATAGTTTATTTTTTTATTGCTGAGGAGTATCCCATGGCAAGGATTATGATAACTCATTTTATGCATGCACTTGTTAAAGAACATTTTGATTGCCTCCATTTGGGAACTGCTTTGGGTACAGCAGTTCTGAAGTTCATGTAACATGTCCTTTTATAGCTTTGTACTTTTCTCTCTGGTGATAGTGTTGATGGGTCACTTGATAAGTGTATGTTCACCTTTATAAGCAGCTGCCAGACTGTTTTTCAAAGTGATCATAACATGTATCCCTGTCACCAACAGTGGATAGAGCTGCAGTTGTTCTAAATCCTTGCCAACCCTTGGCATTGTCATTTGAATATTTTTTTTTTTTTATTGTAAACAAATGGGATACATGTTTTTTCTCTGTCTGTACATGGCGTAAAGGCATACCATTTGTGTAATCATAAATTTACATAGGGTAATGTTTTTTGATTCATTCTGCCATTTTTTCCCTTCCCCCCCTCCCCTCCCACCCTTCCCCTCCATCTATACAGTCCTTCCTTCTTCCATTCCTGCCCCCCTCCCTGAACCCAACTCCAACCCCAACACTAACCCTTCCCACCCCCCATTATGTGTCATCATCCACTTATTAGCGATATCATTCTTCCTTTGGTTTTTTGAGATTGGCTTATCTCACTTAGCATGATATTCTCCAGTTTCCTCCATTTGCCTGCAAATGCCATAATTTTATCATTCTTTATGGCTGAGTAATATTCCATTGTATATATATACCACATTTTCTTTATCCATTCATCAATTGAAGGACATCTAGGTTGGTTCCACAATCTGGCTATTGTGAACTGAGCAGCTATGAACATTGATGTGGCTGTATCTCTGTAATATGCTGATTTTAAGTCCTTTGGGTATAGGCCAAGGAGTGGGATAGCTGGGTCAAATGGTGTTCCATTCCAAGTTTTCTAAGGAATCTCCACACTGCTTTCCAGAGTGGCTGCACTAATTTGCAGCCCCACCAGCAATGTAAGAGTGTACCTTTCTCCCCACATCCTCGCCAACACCTGTTGTTGCTTGTATTCTTGATAATTGCCATTCTAATTGGGGTGAGATGGAATCTTAGGGTGGTTTTGATTTGCATTTCTCTTATTACTAGAGATGTTGAACATTTTTCCATATGTTTGTTGATTGCTTGTATATCTTCTTCTGTGAAGTGTCTATTCATTTCCTTAGCCCATTTGTCAGTTGGATTATTTACATTCTTGGTGTAGAGTTTTTTGAGTTCTTTATAGATTCTGGAGATTAGCGCTCTATCTGAAGTATGATTGGCAAAGATTTTCTCCCACTCTGTAGGCTCTTTCTTTGCATTGTTGATAGTTTCCTTTGCTGAGAGAAAGCTTTTTAGTTTGAATCTATCCCAGTTATTAATTCTTGCTTTTATTTCTTGTGCTATGGGAGTCCTGTTGAGGAAGTCTGGTCCTAAGCCGACATGTTGAAGCTCTGGACCTACTTTTTCTTCTATAAGATGCAAGGTCTCTGGTCTGATTCCGAGATCCTTAATCCATTTTGAGTTTAGTTTACGTGCATGGTGAGAGATATGGGTTTAGTTTCATTCTGTTGCATATGGATTTCCAATTCTCCCAGCACCATTTGTTGAAGAGGCTATCTTTTCTCCATTGCATATTTTTGGCCCCTTTGTCTAGTATGAGAAAATTGTATTTATTTGGGTTTGTGTCCGTGTCCTCTATTCTGTACCATTGATCCACCTTTCTATTTTGGTACCAATACCATGCCGTTTTTGTTACTATTGCTTTGTAGTAGAGTTGAAGATCTGGTATTGCGATACCCCCTGCTTCACTCTTTCTGCCAAGGATTGCTTTAGCTATTCTGGGTTTTTTATTCTTCCAGATGAATTTCATAATTGCTTGCTCTATTTCTGTAAGGTACATCATTGGGATTTTAATTGGAATTGCATTGAATCTGTATAGCACTTTTGGTAGTATGGCCATTTTGACAATATTAATTCTTCCTATCCAAGAACATGGGAGATCTTTCCATCTTCTAAGGTTTTCTTGAATTTCTTTCTTTAGTGTTCTGTAGTTCTCATTGTAGAGGTCTTTCACCTCTTTTGTGAGATTGATTCCCAAATACTTTATTTTTTTCGAAGCTATTGTGAATGGGGTAGTTTTCCTAATTTCTCTTTCTGAAGATTCATCGCTTATATATAAAAATGCCTTAGATTTATGTGCATTGATCTTATATCCCGCTACTTTACTGAATTCACTTATGAGATCTAAAAGTTTTCTGGTGGAATTTCCTGGTTCCTCTAAGTATACCATCATATCATCAGCAAATAGGGATAGTTTGAGTTCTTCTTTTCCTATTCGTATCCCTTTAATTTCTTTGGTCTGTCTAATTGCTCTGGCTAGAGTTTCAAGGACGATATTGAATAGAAATGGTGAAAGAGGGCATCCCTGCCTTGTTCCAGTTTTTAGAGGGAATGCTTTCAGTTTTTCACCATTTAGAATGATATTAGCCATGGGTTTAGCGTAGATGGCCTTTACAATGTTAAGGAATGTTCCCACTATCCCTATTTTTTCTAGTGTTTTGAGCATGAAGGGGTGCTGTATTTTATCAAATGCTTTTTCTGCATCTATCGAAATAATCATGTGATTCTTGACTTTAAGTCTATTGATATGGTGAATGACATTTATTGATTTCCTGATGTTGAACCAACCTTGCATCCCTGGGATGAAACCCACTTGATCATGGTGCACTATCTTTTTAATATGTTTTTGTATGCGATTTGCTAAAATTTTGTTTAGAATTTTTGCAGTCGATGTTCATTAAGGATATTGGTCTGAAATTTTCTTTCCTCGATGTGTCTCTGTCTGGTTTAGGAATCAGGGTAATATTGGCTTCATAGAATGAGTTTGGGAGAGTTCCCTCCTCTTCTATTTTCTGGAATACTTTGAGAAGTATTGGAATGAGTTCTTCTTTAAAAGTTTTGTAGAACTCGGCTGAGAACCCATCTGGTCCTGCACTTTTCTTTGTTGGAAGGCTTTTGATGACTTCTTCTATTTCATTACTTGAAATTGGTCTATTTAAATTGTGTATGTCCTCCTCGTTCAGTTTAGGCAATTCATATGTCTCTAGAAACCTGTTGATGTCTTCGAAATTTTCTATTTTGTTGGAGTATAGATTTTCAAAATAGCTTCTAATTATGTTTTGTATTTCAGTCGTGTCTGTTGTGATATTTCCTTGTTCATTCCGAATTTTAGTGATTTGGGTTTTCTCTCGTCTTCTCTTTGTTAGTGTGGCTAAAGGTTTATCAATTTTGTTTATTTTTTCGAAGAACCAACTATTTATTTTGTTAATTTTTCCAATTGTTTCTTTTGTTTCGATTTCGTTGATTTCGGCTCTGATTTTATCTATTTCCTGTCTTCTACTACTTTTGGTGTTGGTCTGTTCTTCTTTTTCTAGGGCTTTGAGCTGTAGTGTTAGGTCATTTATTTTTTGAGTTTTACTTCTTTTATTAAATGCGCTCCATGAAATAAATCTTCCTCTAAGTACCGCTTTCATAGTGTCCCAGAGATTTTGATATGATGTTTCTTTGTTCTCGTTTACCTCTAAGAATTTTTTAATTTCCTTCCTAATATCTTCTGTTATCCATTCATCATATAGTAGCATATTGTTTAATCTCCAGGTGTTGGAGTAGTTTCTGTTTTTTACTCTTTCATTAATTTCTAACTTCAATCCATTATGATCTGATAGAATACAAGGTAGTGTCTCTATCTTCTTGTATTTGCTGACATTAGCTTTGTGGCATAATATATGGTCTATTTTAGAGAAGGATCCATGTGCTGCTGAGAAGAAAGTGTATTCGCTCTTGGTTGGATGGTATATTCTATAAATGTCTGTTAAGTCTAATTATTGATTGTGTTATTGAGATCTATGGTTTCTTTGTTCAATTTTTGTTTGGAAGATCTGTCCAGTGGTGAAAGAGGTGTGTTAAAATCACCTAGTATTATTGTGTTATGGTCTATTTGGTTTCTAAAATTGAGAAGGATTTGTTTCACATACATGGATGAGCCACTGTTTGGGGCATAGATGTTTATGATTGTTATATCTTGCTGATTTATGCTTCCCTTAAGCAGTATGAAATGTCCTTCTTTATCCCTTCTAACTAACATTGGCTTGAAGTCCACATTATCTGAAATGAGGATGGATACTCCAGCCTTTTTGCTGAGCCCATGTGCATGGTATGTTTTTCCCCATCCTTTCACCTTTAGTCTATGGGTATCTCTTTCTATGAGGTGAGTCTCTTGCAGGCAACATATTGTTGGATCTTTCTTTTTAATCCAATCTGCCAGTCTATGTCTTTTGATTGATGAATTCAGGCCATTAACATTCAGGGTTATTATTGAGATATGATTTGTATTCCCAGTCATTTGGTTCATATTTAAAATTTTTGACACATCTTGGTTCCTCCTTTATTTAACAGTTCCTTTAGGATAATTCCTCCCTTTGATGATTTGCTTCTTTGTTTTTTATCTCTTCCTCATGAAATATTTTGCTGAGAATGTTCTGTAATGCTGGCTTTCTTTTTGTAAATTCTTTTAGTTTTTGTTTATCATGGAATGATCTTATTTCATCGTCAAATTTGAAGGTAAGTTTTGCTGGGTATAAGATTCTTGGTTGGCATCCATTTTCTTTCAGAGCTTGAAAAATGTTGTTCCAGGCCCTTCTAGCCTTTAGGGTCTGGATTGAAAAATCTGCTGATATCCGTATTGGCTTCCCCCTGAATGTAATTTGGTTCTTTTCTCTCACAGCCTTTAAAATTCTGTCTTTATTTTGTATGTTAGGTATTTTCATTATAATGTGCCTTGGTGTGGGTCTGTTGTAATTTTGTGTATTTGGAGTCCTATAAGCCTCTTGGACTTGATCTTCCATTTCATTCTTCAGATTTGGGAAATTTTCTGATATTATTTCTTCAAATAGATTGTTCATTCCTTTGGTTTGTTTCTCTAAGCCTTCTTCAATCCCAATAATTCTCAAATTGGCCTTTTCATGATATCCCATAGTTCTTGGAGATTCTGTTCATGATTTCTTACCATCTTCTCTGTTTGTTCAACTTTGTTTTCGAGGTTAAATATTTTGTCTTCAATATCTGAAGTTCTGTCTTCCAGCTGTTCTATCCTATTGGTTATGCTTTCTATGGAGTTCTTAATTTGGTTTATTGTTTCCTTCATTTCAAGGATTTCTGTTTGGTTTTTTTTCAATATCTCTAACTCTTTATTGAAATGATCTTTTGCTTCCTGAATTTGCTCTGTTAACTGTCGATTGGTGCGATCGTTCAATGCCTGCATTTGCTCTTTCATCTCATCGTTTGCTTCCCTAATCATTTTAATTATGTACATTCTGAACTCCCTTTCTGTCATTTCTTCTGCCATGCTGTCGTTGGATTTTATTGATGTAACATCTAGATTTGTTTGGGGCATTTTCTTCCCTTGTTTTCTCATATTGTTCAGGGATCAGTGGGTCATTAAGATGTTGCAGATTTCCTCTATCAACTTATAATGTCCCTGAAGATTGCTAGTATATCCCCTCTTATCCTTCAGTAGCCTGAAGTCTTGGAGGAGGTTGATAATGCAGAGCTCCACGAAGAAGCTGCCTCTCTAGGTGTGGTAACCCTCAGGTGGCGTATATTCCCTGCTAGTGGGCAGAGGTGCCTCCACTTGTTGACCAATGGTCATCCAATGGGGAACTAGACTGTGGGCTGAGGCAAGGCCTGTTTGTGCCTATGTCTCTGGCTTTACCGTCCCTGTGGGAAAACCTCCCCTGGCCGGGAAGAGTCACTCGGTGGGGACGTCTCGTTGGTCAGTTGCCCTCCTAGAGGTTCCCCTCAATCTACAACTACCACCTGGGCTGGGCTGTCTTCCTCTGCAACGATCCCAGGGGCCCGGACCTACGTCCTGGGCCTGGGAGCCTCACCCTTCGCAGGCGAGTCTCCTTAGGCTGCCTCTCCCAGAGAATCTGCCCGCTGCCCTGGAAACTTCGCTCCGCCCCTAGGCGTGTCTCTGTGCGGCTCTTCCAGCAAGAAGCCACCTAGCTCCTGGGACCCTGCTCTGCACCAATCGCCTGGCTATGCAGCCCCTCCCCTGAGCCACCACCTGGAGCCCCGTACAATAGCTCCGAGACCCAGAGACCCGCCACACACCTCCTCCTCCGGACAGCCGCCCGGTTTCCGACGCAGTCACTAGGAGTCCAAGCAACTCACTTCAGGTCTCCTTCTCCCGCCAACCACCCGTAGCCCTAGGCAGTCACTCCAAGTCCAAGTGACCTGCCCTGTTCCTCCTTCTCCTCCTTGGGGTAGCCCCCCGGGTGTTCAGGAGCGGTGGCTCCAAGACCAAGTGACCCACCACGCTCCTCCTCCAGGCAGGCCACCGGTGTTCAGGAGCGGTCGCTTTTAGTCCAATCAACTCACCACTCGCCTCCTCCTCCGGCAACCGCCCGCGGCTCTGATGCAGTCACTCCCAGGTCAAGCAACACGCCGCGCTCCTCCTCCTCCTCTGGGCAACCTCCCGGCACTCAGGAGCGCTCGCTCTGAGTTCAAACAGTTCACCACGCAGCTCCTCCTCTGGCAACCGCCTGTGGTTCTGATGCAGTCACTCCCAGACCAAGCGTCCCGCCGCGCTCCTCCTCTTCCTCCGGGCTGTCCCCCGGCGCTCAGGAGCGCCCACTCTGAGTTCAAACAGCTCACCACGCAGCTCCTCCTCTGGCAACTGCCCATGGCTCTGATGCAGTCACTCCTAGACCAAGCGTCCCGCCGAGCTCCTCCTCTTCCTCCGGGCAACCCCCCGGTGTTCAGAAGCAGTTGTTCTGGGTCCAAACAGCTCACCACACAGCTCCTCCCCAGGCAGCCACCCGGAGCCCCAGCGGCTGCTCGAGTCCAAGCGCTATGCTGAGCCGCCTCCTCTACGATGATCTCAGTTGTCCGTGTTTACCGCTCCAGTGGGGGGAGGGGCGTCTCGCCGAGCAACTCCACTTCACAAATTCCCTGCGTTCCGGGGCTACCGCCCCATCCGGGACGCCTCCCCAACAGGAGAGACTCACCCAGCAGCTTTGAGTTGGTCCCAAGTCTCTCACTATCTCCTCTTTTGAATCTTGTGCATCCTGGAGCAGCGTGAAATGCAGCCGCCCTCTAGTCCGCCATCTTGGCCCGCCCCCTCATTTGAATATTAGACATTTTAATGGATGTGAGTTGGTCTTCATTTTCCTAATGACTCATGCTTTTGAACATCTTTTATGGTACTCACTGATGATTACATTCTCTTCTTTCTGTAGTATCTGTTGAAATATTTGATCCCTCTGTAAGTTGCTGGTCTTATTATTGTCAAATTAGAAAATTTTATATGGCCATAAGTCTCATCAGATACCTGAATACTGTTAATTTATGAAATAAAATATTATTATTAATATTATAAATATTATATGTGACTTGTCTTTTCATTTTCCTGATGGAATATTTCAAACAGCAGAAGTTTAAGATTTCCAATGATGTTTAACTTATCATTTTTTTACCTTAATAGTTTGTCCTTTTCATGTCAAATATAAGAAATCATTGGCAATATAAAAAATCCAAGGCCAGAAATGTTTTCTTAGTTTTCTTCTCCAAGGTTAGATCAACTTTTATGTTTAATGGAGAAAATAGAAGGTCATTTAAAAATTGGTATAATTAAGAGTCTCATAAAGATTTGAAAAGTAATTACACTATTTCAATAAGAACAGGCTGCTATGAAAAAGAAGGAATCAGATGTCATGTATGTATTCAACCAAAAGTTCAGGGCTAGGGATGTAGTTCAGTGGTAATGCACTTGCCTAGGATGCCTCAAGACCTTGGGTTGGATCCACAGTAGGGTCAAAATGAACAAAAAGTTCAACAGAAGCACAGCATAGTAATAATATTAAGAAAGAAATATCTATTGAATACTTACTATGTTCTATTGTCAGTGTTTGTAAAACGTTAATTTATTTTTTGTTTCAGAGCAATTGTTTTAGAAATGTATTGTTATCTGCATTTCACAGCTGACAAGACTGAAACATGGAAATGCTAAATAACTTGCCTGAGTCATTCAGCCAGTAGTAGTAAGAACTGAGTGGCAAGATGGACATGACTGAATGATGAACTAGCACACTGACAGAGCGTGCTGAGGTCTTTGTCTAAACAGAGTGCAAGGGTTATAACAGCTTCTATAACAAGAAGTTAAAAGTGTATAACAGGGAGGTTAAGGGGAATGAGTCCCAATATGAGTTCTAGAAGAAAAAAATGGAGAAAATGGAGAAGAACATATTTAAAAAATAACATAAACACAGAAAAATGTCCTGGTATGTCTTCAGATACAAAGAAACTATAAAACCTTAAATGAGAGTTAAAACCATACATGCATGCATGCACACACATGCACTAATGCATATCCCAATGGAAATTTATCATTTTAAAGTGTTCTATAAAGAGAGGAGAAAGAGAAAGGGCAGATTTGACAGAAAATTACAGGAATTCAAAATAGTAGTATATAACGAATGATAAGAAGCAAAAAGTACGGGACTATTGTGTTGTAAAATTAATTACAAATAATAAAACTGTGAATTTGATTGCAAATTTTAAAAAAGAGATTCCACAACCTTAGAAATAAAATAATGTACTCCATTTGTGTACAATGAATCAAAATGCAGTCTGTAAAAAATAAAATAAAATAAAAATTATAAAAAAAGATTCATAAAGTAAAAGCATGAAGTAAAGTATGTTATACTAATCTCTTAAAAAAGTTGCAGATGATACCAACAAAAATTTCAAGATTTCGGGAAGTGCTAATAAATTATTGTGTAGTAAAACTGTGTTACCCAAGGCAATTTTCACTACCCAAAAAGCACACTTCAGCGTTGCTGTTAATTCATGTTACTATTTTCATGGCTGGTCTCTAAGATGTGAGTTGGTGAGGCCCTATGTATACAGACCAACATATATATCTCAAAAATATAGACCAAAAAAAACCAACTATTTTTTCCCTGTTCTCATAGTCAGTGCAGAATTACCTTTGGTCACAAAAATGTGTGTGGAGGTTTGTTCCACAAATAGTCAATTGGTTCTCCAGGAGATACCCTCTGGGTGTCCTGTAATTCAATTCTTTCCTGACACTTCCTAGAGAATAGGTTAGATCCCACAGTTTGAGGATGCACTCTTATGAGGCTTTCTCCACTTTGAAGGCCAACAGGCTGCGAGCTGTGCTTCTGGATATGTGTGGGGTGTGTGTGTATGTGAGTGTGTGTGTGTGTGTGTGTGTGTGTGTGTGTGTGTATGTGTGTATTTATATATCATAGAACTGGTAGGCTATAAATTGGGGTTCCTAATCCCCTCCGTAGGTTTGATTTGTTGCAGCAGCTCACAGAACTCAGGGAAACACTTGTGTTTATAAATTTATTGGTTTATTAATAAAAGATATTACAGAGGAAATTGATGAGAAGGCAGATGAAAGAGAGCACAGGTAAGGGAGAGGAGGTGCAGAGCTTCCATGCCCTCTCCAGGAATGCCACCCTCAGGGGCCTCTCCATGCTCAGCTACTGGAAGTTCATTCAAATCATGCCTTTTGGGTCCTTATGTGTAAAACTGAAAATACTTTAGATGGAAGGATGTAGTGTGTCAGTGTCCAGGTGATCCCTTAAATGTGTGGTCATACTGCTCTAATATCTACTCTAAAGAAGAAAAATGTTCTGTTCTGGGGCAGAGTATCACGCATCTTTGACAGCCTGTGGATCACCAGATTTGGTCATGCGAGGCAGGGTGCTTCTTGTACTAAAGACCTGATAGGTATGGGTTAAAGTCAGAGCTCTAAATGAACAGTTGGCCTGAGAAGGGTAACTGTCAAGGCATTTGCAGTAATAGGAAAAACTGCCACTGTTTCAGTGACTGTGTCCTCCTTTCTGTGGGGAGCAGGGATTTGGAGGAAGTAACCACAGTGGACCTGCAGGAGACCACAGAGGACCTGTCCAAGAAAGAGCATGTGCTCTCCAGTCTTTTACTTTTATACTTTTACTTTCTCTTGCTGTTGCCTGTGATCCTTGTATTTTTTTCAGGGTAAGAATAAGAAAATATCTTCAATCTGTAAAGAAGAGAAAACCAAAAATGATACCCCAAGGTGAAAGTAAAACCAAATCAAAGAGATGTAAAAATAATAAGCTACCCCTATGTATTCAGTAACACCAGGTTCTATTCTGAATAGTGTATCATAAGGATGATTTCCTTTGCTCTTCTGTTCAACCTCTTGATAATATCAGTGATTGCTATTTTCTTTAGGCAAAGGATAGTGTAATTTACTTAGGAAATTTGAAAAAAATAGTATTCTAAATAAACCATGTGAGATAGTCACTATCAAGACTATCACTCTCTAGTGACCCAACTAAAAGTAATTGTCCTTGAAGCAACCTTTTTTTAGGTGGTACTCCTATAAGTTGGTAATCCACCCAGTAGTTTGATCATGTGGTGTCATTCTAATTCACTTTGGTGTCTCAATTCTTTTAAATGTGATTTTCCCTTATATCTTCATTAGTAACTAACTTTGCTTTTCCTTAGAATCTTTGTGTATCAATTTGAATTTTTTTTTCCCTTGGGTACTGGGGATTGAACTCAGGGGCACTCAACCACTGAGCCACATCTCCAGTCCTATTTTTTTCCCAGCCCTGTTTTGTATTTTATTTGGAAAAAGGGTCTCACTGAGTTACTCAGGGCCTCATTTTTGCTGAGGCTTGCTTTGAACTCATGATCCTCATACCTCAACCTCCTGTGCTCCTGGGATTACAGGCCTATGCAACCATGCTGGCTATCCATTTGAATTTTTTAAATCAGCTTGTATTATCCTAAAATTGAAGATATCCTATTGATATTTCTATTGAAATTATACTGTTTTATGGATCTTTTAGGCAGTACTAAGAATTTAATGATATTGAGTCTATTCAAGTCTCTTTTTGTGCATAACTTAGCATGTTAAATTATTCTTCCAATAGATCTTGCACAGTTTTCTTATGTTTTTCTTCAGTATTTGCTTTGTTGTTGCTATTATGAACGGATTATTTCTTCTTTCATATCTGTGGTAGTTCTTCTATGTGTAGGAGTAGTTATTATAATAGAAAAAAATGTTCCAAGTATTGACCATGGGCAGGGCAATTGTTATAGTATGGATTTAGAAATATTCCCTAAAGAACTCCAGTGTTATACAAGGCAGAAATGTTCAGGAGTGAAACAGTTGGTTTATGAGAACTAGATTAATCCATTTGATGAATTACCAATTTGAGTGGACTACTGGTTGGTAACTGTAAGCAGGTGGGACATGACTGGAGGAAGAAGGTCACTGGGAGCATGACCTTGGCTATCCATGTCCTGGTCCCTTCCTTTCTCTCTCTGCTTCCCAACTGCCATTTGCTCAGCTTCTTTCCTCCATCACGCACTTCCTTCATAATATTTCTGCCTTGGAGCCAGTCCATGATGGTCTGAACCTCTGAAACTGTGAACTAAAATGAATCTTTCCTTCTAAAAGTTGTTATTCTCAGGTATTTTTCATCAAAGCTGTGTGACATGGCAGTACTTTTTTTTAGGTCTATTAACTCAATATTCACAAATGTAGTCATCAGCAGGTCTTGTATGCAGAGAGTAGAATTCACTCTAGTTACACTAGCAATAAGGAATATATTCAAGATATTCCCATAATTTATAAATTTTCCAGGCAGGACAGAGACCCCTGTTTGGATGTTGCACAGCTAGAAAAAAAATGGAGCTGGGAGAAATGTCCAAACTCACCACAGAAGTGTTCCAGTGGACACTGCCTCTGCCTTGTGCCACTTAACTCCTTGCTGCAGGGAACCCAACTCTAGAGCTTCATCAGGACTCCCACTGTGTTCACAAGTAATGCAGATTCCCTCCATGCCACTCCTACCCCTCGTCATCCATATGCACATGTAGGTTGGTCTCACTTGGATTCACCTGTTTGCAGAATCTATGCCAATCTGGAACCTTTACTACAGAAGAAGCTAGAAAACATAACTTTTCAGTCTATGCAGTATTAGAAGGCATAATAAATGGAGAAAAAGACACCTGCCATAGTAGACATTAGAATCTATAGATTCTTCATGGAAATTTATATATTTTTCAATCTATTATACTTGAAATATATTAATAGGTCTTTTAATATTTATACATTATTTCATTCCTAGATTCAATATAACTTGTTTGTGGTAATTATTTTTCTAACATATATATATTAATAGAAACTATAGAGATGCCCTTGAATGATCCTGGGAAAGAGTGTGTAGTAAAGAGTTAGCTGGATCAGCAAGTAGTATTCTAGAGGTAAATGTTCTTGGACCTGCCACTTGGACTGCTCATGAACTGGGTCAGTCTGGGGGAATGATACATGATGAAACATACTGCCAATGTAGAGGTAGGAAGGCTTGCATGATGGGCACAGACGCGGACTGGGTTTAGTAATTGTAGTTATGAGTCTTATTTTAAACACATGTTTGTAGCAGCATAATGCTTAAATAATATCCCAGGACTAGATTTTGTGATTAGGAGATGTGGAAACAAAATTGTGGGACCAAATGAGGAATGTGATTGTGGTTCAATAGAGGAATGTCATGAAGACTTGTGTTGTGGAACAGATTGTAGATTAAAACTGGGAGCCAACTGTAGCATTGGACTTTGCTGACACAAATGTAACTTTCTTCCATCTGGATATGTATGTAGACAGGAAGAAAATAAATGTATTGTGACAGGACCTCAGGTCTCTGCCCAGGTGACACTTAGCTGCCGGATGGGTATGAAGGCAGTTGTTACCATAAGGGGTGCTGATCCAGATACACGCAGTGCCAAAGCAGTTTAGGACCTGATGCAGAGACTCCTCGTAAGTGCTATGATGTAATTAATCTAAAAGATGATCAATATGGTAACTGTGAGATGCAAAATGTCTCTACCTATGTAAATTGTGAGAAGGCAAATGAGATATGTGTCAGGCTGCAGTATATAAATGTCAGAATGATCCCTGATTTGCCTGACCACACAATTACAATATCCACCCACCTGTGAGAGGACAGTCTCATCTCCGGGGCACAGCCTACCATCTAGCCATGGAACACTTGGAGATACCTGGCATAGGTGTGATAAATGACATCACATCCTGTGATGAGAACCAGGTATGTTTTATTAAAAATTGTGGCAATAGCTCAGTCCTGAAATCTGTTTGCCTGAGAAGTGCAATGGTCTAGGCTTTTGGAACACACACACACACACACACACACACACACACACACAAAACACAAAACCACCACCACATGTATGGCGGGGCCCCTCCATTCAGTGAGGAGGCGGAATTTGGAGGGAACATTGACAGTGAACCCCCGGGGACCACAGAATGATCAGAATGTGTTTGCTTTCTTAGACTGACTTTGGGAGACATTTTAAATCTTGGGAAGGATAGCATCATTTGTGAAAGCACCCAGAAAATCACTCCAGACATGGGAACTCACAAGAGGTTTTATTAGGCAGACAAGCAGAGAGAGAGAGAGAGAGAGAGAGAGAGAGAGAAAGAGAGAGAGAGGGAGGGCGGTGAGCTATTCTCAAGTAGTGGAAGTTCATGGACTAATAACAATCTGATTAATAACTGACAAGGAAGTTTGCAGGCTAACAATCTAGGTGTAAATTGGTGTTGGGGGGCAGAATAATGACAGCAGCAAAATGACAGGAGAGAAATGACTGCAGTCTTGTTAACATATTGTCTCTTCTTTCCCCCATTTTTGTTTATATAAGAAGTTCCCTTTGGGGCATATGAGGGAAGATCTACCTTCTATAACTGCTTCCTGCTGGTCATGGGCATAGAATAGATTCAGGGGGCAGAGATGTCATTGCAGCAGGTGGGGATTGAGGACTGGATAGTTCCCCTGAGGAGCCCATAAAGGCTCTGATTCTTCCTTTATGAGGTCCAGATAGTCCTGTAATCAAGCTGATAGAAATTTTTTTGAATCTGGTTTTGTGCAAATTTCAATGTGCAGGGGGCAAAGGCCAGTATGATGGCAATTATAAGGAGTGGGGACATAAATGGGAGAATAAGTTGCCATAATTGGCCCAAAATGGGCCACAAGGATCCTTCAGTAAGTTTTTTCCTTCTCTTCTTCAAATCCTCCTGCAGCTGTTTGATTTTGTCCTTAAATATACCTGATTGGTTGACATAGAAGCAGTACTCTTCCTGAGAGCATTTCCTTTTTGCTAGTGAACCCCACAGTGTGGCTTCCATTGGAAGATATGCACTGGAAGCAAATTGGAAGAGTGACATTCCTGATAATTTTGGGGTGATATCTGCCTGCTCCGAGGAGATACTGTTGAAAATCAAAGAGCTGTTAAAATCTAGGGCACTAGCCAGGAGATGACAGAACCCCACTCTCATGCACATCCAACATCCCTGTGCCATGAAAGGGTTAGTGAAATTGAGTATGTGGTATGTAGTGATGAGGTGATGACTTTCTCTGTTAAGAGTGGATCCTTTGAGCATCAGCTGTGAGCATATGTAAAATGTGTAAACCATCCCTGGGGACAGTAGGAGTCAGTCTTCCAGCAGTCCTGCAGGGAATTGAGGAGGGAGGCAATGGCTGGCACCTGGACAGATCTATGGGGGAAAAATCTGGTAGTTAGGAAAATGGCAGACAGGGTGAATGGCATGGGGATAAGAATGCAGGTGGCAATACAGTCCTCATGGCTGGGTGTCGTTGTCTGGTGCCTCAGTGTTTGGGTCCTCAGCCTCTGAAACAGGAAGAAGGGTGGAGGGCTTGATCGCCTTCAGCCTGAGGCAAAGAGATCCCACTGGGGTGGATGCATATTTGTTAGAAGAAGACTGTGGGTTAGAAGCTGGAGAGGAGTTTATGAATTGAGAGCAGAGCTTTACCCAAGAAATGTGTTGCCGTCCTGGCAAACCTCGCACCTTGATAGCTGTTGGCATAGCCAGGATCACTGTATGGGGTCCCTACCATTTGGGAGATAGAGGGGTTGTAGCCTCCGAGCAGGAGAGGTAAGAACTTGGTCTCCTATTTGAAGAGATTGAGCCAGGGGTCCAGACAAGGGTCTTGGCAGGGAGGAGTCAGTGTAGCCCCATAGGATTGCCCAAATATGGTTTAGGAGAGGAGGAATGTCTGAGAGAGAAGAGGAGAAGAAGGGGTATTATCCCAGGGGGAAGGATGAGATGGCCATACTTCAGCTCAAAAGGGGAGATATTGGCAGGTTTCTTTGGGAGTGAGAAAAGACACAGAAGAGCAAGAGGCAGGAGTTTAACCCAGTCAAGGCAAAGTTCT
Organism: Sciurus carolinensis; assembly: GCF_902686445.1. NCBI lineage: Eukaryota > Metazoa > Chordata > Mammalia > Rodentia > Sciuridae > Sciurus > Sciurus carolinensis. The sequence continues at coordinate 67,552,327 of NC_062232.1, read as the reverse complement.
AAAGAAAGTTTGGTTAAGGCATTTTTAAGAGTTTAGTTTGTTTATTCTACTTCACCCAATGAATTTGGGTAAAAGTGAATGTAGAAATGCCAAGGGACACCAAGAGCCTTGGTAAGTTGTTGGGAAACTTGGGAGATGAATTCGGGCTCATTATTTCACTGGAAGGAGGTAGGTACTCCAAAGGGAGGAATGATTTCATGAAGGATGAAGGTAGAGACAGTGCCCTTTTGTTGGAGGTGGGGATGGGTTCAACCCATCCCAAGAAGGTGTCTATCATGGCTGAAAGGTGTTTAGATTTTCTTACTGTGGGCATGTGAGTGAAGTCAAGTTTCCAGTCTACACAAGGAATGGTGGCATGGGCCTGGCGAGTCTGAAAAGTGAGAGGCTGATAACTGTAGGATTGGTTTGTAGGCAAACTTAACAAGTGAGGAGAGTTCCTTCAGAAATGAGATGTCGGAGGAGGATAGTTGCAAATTAGTCTTAGCGAACTGTGAGAATGTAGAAAGTTTGGGGTGGAATAGAAAATGGAGGTAAGAAAGTATGTTCCTGTTGGGAGCGGTGGAGGAAAGGGATCATGGATAGTCATGATGGGATCTGGTGTGGATGATAGCACTGCTCTTCTAGCCTCCTCATCTGCCTTGTTGTTGCCTGAAGAGATGAATGACTGGTATGTCAGATGGGCTTGGCAATGTACAAGGCCTATGGTTGCTGGGAGGTGAAGAGCCTCGAGAAGGTTTAGGCTGTAGGTAGAGTTGGTGATGGAGTTCCCTTTTGTGCTAAGAGGCCCCTCTGTTTCCATATAGTGGCATGGGAAAGGATAATTTGAAAAGTGTATTTGGAGTCAGTGTAGATTGTGAGGGATTCCCCCTTTGTGAGGGTAAATGCACAGGTAGGCGTTTAGATATGCCAGTTGGTTGGTAGTGTTGTTAGGTAGTGGTCCTGATTCTACACTCTTTTCCAGGGAGACAATGGCATATCCAGCCCATTGGATCCCTTCATAGAGAAAAGAGCTCCCATCAGTGAACCATATGAAAGTACAGTTTTGTAAGGCCCCCTCCTAAACTTTGCAGGGTCAGGGGAGTAAATCTTCCAGAGTCTCAAGGCAACTTTTGGTTGTTGAAGCATGTATGTTGGAAGGTGGGGGTAAGTGGGTGGCTGAATTTGAAGGAAGGCATGTCTAAAAGGAAATGAAAGAGTCCTCAATACGAGTAATTTGCAAAGCTAACACCCGACAGGGCGGTGAAGTTTGCAGATCCTCATGAGTAAGAAGCTTGGACAGATGATGAAGTGAGAGCACTTCAGTGGGAGCCCCAAAGGAAAGTTTCTTTAATTCCTGGTTTAAGACAAATGCTGCAGCCAATAGCCTAAGACATGTACACAGACTTCTATGGTGGGGTCTAGCCTTTTTGATATGTGTGCTGTGGGGGTTTCCGGGACCCCCAGCCTTAGGCATGGTCAAGATGGCGCCTGACGCTGAGCCAAAAGCGGCCAGCTATACAGTAAACAACCAGCGAATTCCAATGATTGGCTAGTTAACGATGTGACTAGAGCATGCCCCCTCGTGTACCCATCCTGTGCCTGCAGCTGTCCGCGTTTATCTCGTGTACTCTCCCCTGATTGGTTGAAGTGTATATAAGCCTGGTGGGTGGGAGAGTAGGGGGCAGAAGCGAGGGGAACGGAACGGAAGAAGCGGAAGCAGCAGCAGCGGCTGGAGCTGAGCTGGAAGGAGGGAGTACGCGGGAGTGGAAGAAGCTGGGAAAAGGGAAGCTGGGAGTGCGCAGAAGCTAGGGGTAAGAGAAGCGTAGGAGAGGAACTGTGCACAATAAACTTCCAAAGCTTCAGACATTTGTCGTGTCTCTCTCTGCGGCCAGAGGGGACCCGATAACTGGTGCCGAAACCCGGGAAGATGAAGGCCTTATAAAAGAAAACAAGGTAAGATATTTGAAAGAATATTTTTTGTATACAAGTTTAACCGGTTATAAAAAAAAAAGGATGTCAGGATGCGCCATTGGCGGTCCTGGGGACACGCGGAGTGCGGTCTGGTTGAAAGGTATCAGGAGTCCTGACGCGTGGAACGCGGGTTGAAAGGTATTGGGGTCCTGACTCGTGGAACGCGGGTATCGGGACGCGCCATTAGCGGTCCTGACGCGTGGAACGCGGGTTGAGGGGTACCGGGATCCTAACGCGTAGAACGCGGGTCGGGGGGGTATCGGGACACGCCATCAGCGGTCCTGGCGCGTGGAACGCGGTCTAATTAAAGTGAAAGTAGAAACACGCTTGGAGCGGTCCAATTAGGTAGTACGTGGAAAGCCGCTATAAAAATTTTAATGCGCACTTGATAGTTTTCCCTTCAGTAATCTCGTTGCTCCTGGCAGCTAGGCCACTGTTTGTTATTGTAATTACCATAACTAAAGCTATTCAAATTAGTAACAATGGGGTCTGAATGCAGCAACCCCTCGGGGAACCATTAAAAAACAATGGGATGCCATTGAGGGAAAAAACAGCTAAAGTAAAGAAAAGCTGCTCAGTGTGCCGCAAGGGGGATCTTCATGAACAGGGTCTAATAGTAACAGAAAAGAACGCTTAAAAAGAATAAAGTGAGGAAAAATTGAGTGGTGGTGACCTAGAAAATAATTGCTCAAAAAATCTAAGAACAAGGGAAAAAAGGGAACTAAGTCTTACACAAAGAACCCCCAAAAGGAATAACCAAGTGGTAGTGAAAACTTAAGAACAAGGGGAAAAGGTAGGAGAAACCTAAGCCTAATAAAAAGAGCTTCAAAATCTGTAGAACCTGCCCGTATTTGAGGAGTAAATGGAGATACCATCAACCATTAGAAAAACTTTAAAGAGGCAGTTAAGACTATTTGGAAACAGGTATGCAGAGCAGTGTTATCTGGAGAACAATGTCTAATTGGAGAAGCTCAGTGGCAAGAAATAGCTGTTGAAACTGCTTGCAGAAACATAGTGGCAAGGTTTCCCGATAGAAATGTTAATAGGAGAAGGCCAATACGCTTCAGTAGATGCACAAAATCAGCAGCAAGGAGATAATGCCCTAACAAAAGATAAGAGATAACTATAGTAAAATCTGTTACACCTTATGCCCCAGGGCTATGTCCAAGATGCAGAAGAGGAAGTCATCGGAATAGTGCCTGTCAGCCTATTAGAGATAGGGAGGATAATTTCCTAGGGTCGAATTCTGAACTTCAAAAAAAAACGGGAGACAGGGCCCTCCCCGGGGCCTGCAACAAATATACGGGGTAATTCAACAAGTTCCCCGACGGTGGTATCCTCCCACAGAGAAGGGGAGCGCAGAGCCACCTCAGGAAGTGCCGGATTGGACATCTGTGCCACCTCCAGACTCATACTAACCCCAGATATGGGGGTGCAGATGATTGATACTGATTGGCATGAAAAAATCCCACAGAACAGTGTAGGACTATTACTAGGTAGAGGTTCCTCAACACTAAAAGGACTTATAGTACACCCAGGAGTTATTGATCCTGATTTCACTGGACAAATAAAAGCCTTGGTCTCTTCACCAAAAGGAATTACGGTCATCTCTCCAGGGGATCGCATTGCACAAATGCTTATATTGCCCAGTCAACATTCTTTGTGGCCCAGTGAAAATACAAATAAAAGACAAGGAGGTTTTGGATCAACAGGAACCACTTTAATAAACCTTACTATGGATATGGAACAGAGGCCCCTCCTAAAATTAAAAGTGGGAAATATGGAATTTACAGGTTTATTAGATACGGGAGCAGACAAAAGTATTATCAGTGCAATGGTCTGGCCAAAGCACTGGCCATTGATCACAGCAGCTCAGAGCTTGAGAGGCTTAGGAGTAGCAGAGAGCCCCAATCAAAGTGCTTCCTCATTATCGTGGAAAGATACAGAGGGACACACAGGAATATTTCAGTCATATGTCTGTAATGTTCCTATTAGCCTATGGGGACGAGATGTCCTGCAGCAAATGGATATGAAACTCACCACTGACCAGATTTACCAAGGGACTCCTGTAAGAAATATGTTACAAAATATGAATTATGATGATAAAAAAGGATTAGGAAGACATAGCCAAGGATCTACCCAACCACTGCCTTTACTTCCACCAAAAAATGATTCTCATGGATTGGGTTTTTCCTAGGGGCCACTGATAAACCATCAATCCCTATAATATGGAAAGATGATAAGCCTCGCTGGATTCCACAGTGGCCCCTAACAAAAGAAAAGCTAGAGGCAGCTCATAAGTTAGTACAAGAGCAGGTACAAGCAGGTCATTTACAACATTCTACCTCTCCTTGGAATACTCCAATATTCTTAACAAAGAAAAAATCAGGAAAATGGAGGTTATTACATGATTTAAGAGCCATAAACGAACAAATGTACCCTATGGGACCCGTCCAATGTGGACTCCCTCTTGTTACTGCACTGCCAAAAAATTGGCCTACTATTATTCTGGATTTAAAAGATTGCTTTTTCTCTATACCCTTACACAAAAATGATTGTTGGAGATTTGCCTTTACTTTGCCCTCTCTTAATCACACTCAGCCTGACCAGAGATTCGAATGGACTGTGTTGCCTCAAGGTATGGCTAACAGTCCTACTATATGTCAAATATACGTAGATAAAGCGTTAACAACTACTAGACAAAAGTTTAAGAGATTGTTGATTTATCACTATATGGACGACATACTTATTTGCCATCCAGAAAAAGAAGTTTTGTTAGAAGCATTACAATTTATAACTCAAGTATTAGAAAAAAGAGGACTAACGATAGCCCCTGAAAAATTACAATTAGAGGAAATCCAAGAATATCTGGGTACAAGGCTCACTGCTACTACAGTCAGACCAATAAGGTTGACCATCAGGACAGTTCAATTGAATACCTTGAACGATTTTCAGAAACTCTTAGGTGACATTAACTGGATCAGATCCTATTTAAAATTATCTACAGGGGAATTAAAACTTTTATTCGATATATTAAAAGGTAATCCTGACTTGAATTCCCCTAGGAAACTTACTCCCGAAGCACGGATATCCTTACAGCTAGTAGAGAATAGACTTCAGCAGTGTTACGTTGATCGTTGTGATCCTACTCAACCATTAAGTTTAATCATAATCTCAGAAAAGCATACCCCTTTTGGCATAGTTTGGCAAGGAGGACCTCTGCAAAGTATAAATCTCCCTAGCTCTCCGGCTAAAACATTGCAATCATATCCCCAAGCTGTTGCCCAGGTAATATTCAAGGGAATAGAATCTTGCATTACTGTTTTTGGAATCCATCCGTCTATTATTATAACTCCTTATTCCACTCAGCAAATTAAATGGTTAATTAATAATGATGATGATTGGTCAGTATTATATTGTTCCACTTCAGCTCAGTTCGATAACCATTATCCCCAACATCCCTAGATTCAATTCTGTAAAAATACTCCCATAGTTTTTCCAAAAGTGACTAGTGTCCAGCCTCTTAAAGACTGTGTAACCATTTTTACTGATGGCTCCAAAAATGGAGTAGGTGCAGTACTTATCGGTAAACAACTTCACACCATAATAGTTCCACCCAACTCCGCACAGGTTACTGAACTTGCAGCTGTAATATTAGCCTTTAAATTAGCAGATAATCAGCCATTCAATCTTCTATCTGATAGCTTATATATCGTTAACGCTTTACAGGTTCTTGAAACGGTACCCCATATTTCTTCCATGTCCAAGGTAGCTTCTTATTTTACTACGCTACAAAACCTTATCCTACAGCGTAAACATCTATTCTATGTAGGACATATTAGAGCTCATTCTAATTTACCAGGACCTTTGGCCAATGCTAATGACTTGGTAGATATGGCCACCAAATCAATTTTGTTTTTTCCATAGAGGAACAGGCAAAACTCTTTCATGAAAAATTTCATGTAAATTCCACTACTTTGAGCAGAAAATTTCCTATATCTAAATGTATGGCTCGACAAATAGTAAAAAATTGTCAACATTGTGCTCCTTTAATCCCAGTACAATCCTTTGGAGTTAACCCTAGGGGACTGCTGCCTGGTCATATTTGGCAGATGGATGTAACCCACATTTCTGAATTTGGTACTGTTAAGTATGTACATGTGTCAGTAGACACCGCTTCAGGGGTCATTATGGCTTCCGCTCATTCTGGAGAAAAGGTAAAAGATGTCATTCAACACTGCCTACAAGCATTTGCTGGCTGGGGCATACCTAAAGTTATTAAAACAGATAATGGTCCTGCTTATACTTCCAAAAGCTTCCGGTTGTTTTTACAAACATTTAACATCCAATTAGTCACTGGCATCCCCTATAATCCTCAGGGACAGGGCATTGTGGAAAGAGCACATCTTACTTTAAAAAATTGTTTAAATAAACAAAAAGGGGGAATAGGAGCCTCCTACAAGTCTCCTAAAGATAAACATAATTTAGTTCTTTTCATTCTAAATTTCTTAACTCTGGATAGGGATGGCCATTCTGCAGCTGATCGACATTATAATCCCCATAATACTCCTCAAGTATGGGCAAAATGGAAAGATATCCTGACAGGTTGTTGGAAAGGACCGGATCCAGTCCTTCGTTGGGTCCGAGGGTCTGTTTGTATTTTCCCACAGGATCAACAGATTCCAGTCTGGATTCCAGAAAGGCTAATCAGAGTTTTACAGCATGCAGGTGGTGCTGCTCCTCCTCACAATGGCGAGTCTGAGCCTTCCTCCAATAACAAAAACTCAGACGGAAAGGCAAACCCGGAACCTATGGGCCATTGTTAGCCTGGCCATATTTTCCATTTCTGACTAACGTATTTTTTGTCCTTCCTTTTCTTGCTTTTCACCAATTTCTCTACAAGTCTGTCAATTCTACTGATGATTTTTCAGGTCGTGCTGTTTTTGGTGACAAGGATATTTCTAGCCTTTCTTTGCTTTAACAGGAGGAATTTCTGTACTTTGCCGTTGGAATTATGCTACAAATCAGACCCAGAGTAGAGCAACTCGTTCTGCTGACCCTAGCTGTGATATTGCTTTTCCTCCTACGTCAGCTTGTGTATTTCCTCCCTTTTATGTTTCTACCAACTAACATTTCTAATAATACCTCTTAACTGTTCACTAACTGTGTGCTATCTCTCACAATACTGGAATGGTTCTTTTGTCATCCGTGCAATTTGCACATTTCTATCTTCCTACCAGTCCTAGTTTCTGTTGCAGATATAGAATTGCCAGTGCTATTATCAAGAAACAGAAGAGGCTTTGACATTGCAACAGCCGTGATCATTGCCACCACAGTCCTTGCAGTAGCAGCATTGACACAACCATAACGACGATCATTTGGCCGAGAATGCAGCTGCAGCCTTACAGACCATAGAGACTCTATCAGAGAATGGACTCATTATAAGAACAAGTGGATACCTTGCAAGAACTTTTGGGACTGGGATGTGTTTATTCCCTGAGAGCTGCTTTGTGTTACCCGTATTGTAACTCCATTGGGATGTATATTGTTTCTGTATTTAATATGGCTATATGGTTCTTCTTCTGTTTATAGATTTGTCAAACAGCGGGCAAGCTTAGGAGCTATGGTGGTACCCCTCTGCCTTGGCCTTCTTCTCTTCATTCGTTTTGGCATGCATCTGCAAGCTAGCCAATAGAGAGATCAAATTATCTTTCATCAGGCCATGACCGCCCTAAAGGCCGACAGCCCCCCATTAGTATGGCTCTTGATGCTGGATCGGTAGTCAAAGACGGGTAATGAAGGAGGTGGCTGTGTACCGACCTAAGACAGGAGCTGCAGCATGCTCTGCAGGCTCTGATGACGGGTAAGGACATATGCTGACCACTCAGCCTAAGACAGACACGGTCCCGAGCCTTAGTTTAATATTAAAGAAGAGGGATCTGTGGGGGTTTCCGGGACCCCCAGCCTTAGGCATGGTCAAGATGGCGCCTGACGCTGAGCCAAAAGCGGCCAGCTATACAGTAAACAACCAGCGAATTCCAATGATTGGCTAGTTAACGATGTGACTAGAGCATGCCCCCTCGTGTACCCATCCTGTGCCTGCAGCTGTCCGCGTTTATCTCGTGTACTCTCCCCTGATTGGTTGAAGTGTATATAAGCCTGGTGGGTGGGAGAGTAGGGGGCAGAAGCGAGGGGAACGGAATGGAAGAAGCGGAAGCAGCAGCAGCGGCTGGAGCTGAGCTGGAAGGAGGGAGTACGCGGGAGTGGAAGAAGCTGGGAAAAGGGAAGCTGGGAGTGCGCAGAAGCTAGTGGTAAGAGAAGCGTAGGAGAGGAACTGTGCACAATAAACTTCCAAAGCTTCAGACATTTGTCGTGTCTCTCTCTGCGGCCAGAGGGGACCCGATAGTGTGCCACTGGGCCAAAGGTGGGACTGAACATGTGTCCTAAGACCGCTTCAGAGTGAACCCACTTTTTCATAGACAAACAGGTAGAATGGTCTGGTAATGTCAGGGAGGTGTTGGACTGGGACTTGAAGAAGGGCTTTCCTTAGGGTATGGAAAGGGGCTTCCACTGGGTTGAGGAGAGGTTCAGTGGGAGTGCCCTTGGAAGCCTCATACAAGGGGGCTGCCAGTATAAAAAAAATTGGGATCCAGGATTGTAAATATCCTGCTATCCCTAGAAAGGAAAGAATTTCTTCCTTGGTAGATGGAGTGGTCATGTCCTGCAACAATGCTTTTTTCTCTACAGTGATGGCTTTAAATCCAGGTGAGAGGCTGACTCCTAGGTAAATAACCTGAGGTTGGGAAAGCTATACCTTTGCTTGAGAGACCCTATACACTCGGTCAGCCAGAAAATTTAGAAGGTTAATAGTGCCTCCTTGGGAGTCCTGAAGAGATGAACTACATAGAAGATCATCAACTTACTGTAAGAGGAAGGAGGAAACAAAAGTAAGAGAGGTGAGATCATGAGACAGTGTTTGTCCAAAGAGGTGAGGGCTGTTCTGAAATCCCTGTGGGAGAAATGTCCAGGTCAGCTGAGAAGAAACATGAGTGTGAGTGTGAGTCCAGGTGAAAGGAAAGAAATCCTGAGACTCAGGATGAAGAGGAACAGTGAAAAAGGTATCCTTCAAATCCAACACAGAGAAGTATGTGGTGGAGGAGGGGATAGAGGAAAGCAAGGGGTAGGAATTGGGCACAGTGGGGAAGATGGGAACAACTGCTGAGTTGATGATTCAGAGATCTTGCACCAAATGGTAAGATCCATTGTGTTTCTTACAGACAGAATGGGAGTGTTATAAGGTGAGTTGGTGGAGTGCAGGAAGCCTTTCTGCCTTAAATCCTGGATGACTGGTTGAAGCACTGAGAGGCTCCTTTGGTGACGGGATATTGGACCTGGGCTAGGTAGGATGTTGGGGCCTTCAGGCAATGAGTACAGGTGAGCATGTGGCTACAGAGGGTGTGTGGGTGTTCCAGACCTTGGGGTCAACAAGGGAGGGAGGAAGGGGATATGAAGACTCAGGTTGGGTTTTATATTCCTGCAAGGTCATGAGGAGAGGAATAGCAGAGGAGTCTTGGTGGAGACACATTGTGGGTGAGAAGGAAATAGAGGCACCCAATTTGATTAGGATATCCCTTCCCAGGAGGCAAATGGGACACAGGAATTATCAAAAAGTGAGTGAAGCAGATTTGTTCGATATGGCAACTTATTGTAGGGGTTTGTAGGAGGTGGTGTGGTTTTCCCTCTACCCTGACAATAGAGGATTTGGCAGGGGAAGTGCGTCCCCAAAATTCCCGAGGCACTGAAAAGGTGGTTTTAGTATCTACAAGGAAAGGGAGCTGCCTGCCTGCCATTAGGGTCACCTGGGGCTCCTGAGCAGTGATGGTCATCAGGTGTAGAAGTCCCAGGCCCCTTCAGTCATCCATTGCCAATCCCAGTAAGTCACTGGGAGAAGGGGATGAGGGTGACTTGGCATTTCTCTGAGCACCAGGGCAATTCACTGCCCAATATGCCTGTTGGTGGCATTTTGGGCAAGGACCTGGGGGCTGTCAGGGTTTGGGGCAGGTTCCTGCCCAGTGACCCTCTTTTCCCCATTTGAAACATGGGCCTGGAGGTCTTCTGGGAGGTAGGGTGCCCCTAGTAGTGGCTGGCTGGGCAGGTCTAGCTGGCTGAAAGGCTTTGGCTAGCATTTGGTATTTTAGTTCTTGTTTTTCTTTTCTTCCCTTCTGTTTTACACCCTGAATGCCACTGCTAGAACATCTGGCTGTGGGGTAAGACGTCCTCTGTCCAACCACCTCAATTTAGCCTTTATGTCTGGGTAACTTTGGGAAAAATAATGTCATGAGTAGCTGTCATCCCTCTGGAGTTTTAGGGTCCTGATTAGTATATTTGAGTATGGCCTCTGTGAGGTGTATCAGAAAGGCGGATGAGTTTTCAGTTTTGTCCTGTATTACTTCCTGAGGTTTATCATAGTTAATGGGTTTAATGGTGGCCTTTTGGAGACCTGCAAGGATGCAGGTTTGGAACTTGTCCCACTGCAGGTGTCTGGTTCCCATGTTATAGTCCCATTGGGGCTCCTTATCTGGTACTGCTTCAGCCCTAGTGGGGTGGGCTGGGGTCAATTGGTGAACCACATCTGCATAATTGTGCACCTATTCCCAGACTTGCCTGCACTCCTCAGGGGTCTAGGTGTTAGGCATGATCACAGAAATGTCATGCCAGGTAAGATCATAAGACTGGGTGAGATACTGAAATTTCTTAGTGAAGTTTGCAGAGTTGGAGGTGAAGGAGCCCAGTCACTTTTCTGTCTGGGAAAAATTGAAAAGTGAGATAGGAACACGGACTCTGATCACTCCCTCCACACTGCCCAGCTCCCATAGCGGGGCTAGAACATGTGTGCAGAACCATGTGGTGGGAGGACTGGGTGGGTTGGGGGGCGCAGAAAAAGAAACAGAATGGGGGCAAAGGTGAAGGAGGAGCAGAGAGCCAGAGAAGCCTCTGCCTCAGGGGATTGATATGGGGGTGATTCACTAGATGGGTCAAAGTCAGAGGAAGAGGGATTAGGAGGGGGAGAAGAAGCAAGATGAAATGAAGGTTTCATTGCCAAAAGGAGGTGTTTGGGTTTGTAGGAAGAGCAAAGATCAGGTTTAGTGCACAAGAAAGAGAAAGCTTGAAGATAAGGAATCTCTTTCCATTTGTTTATTCACTCACAGAAGTTGTGTAAGTTCTGTAGAACACTGGGATCCAGGGTGCCATTAGGTGGCCATTTAGATTGATTATCTAAAGGATATCGGGGCCAAATATCATTACACAAGTGAATAAGTTTTGGTAGCTTTAGACTGAGGGTCAGGTGAAGGGGTTTAAGACTGTATAGCAGACACCCCAGGGGTGAACCTGCCAGAATAGAGGACCCAGATCCCATGGTGGAGACTGATAAACGGCTGCATCAGTGTCCAAGGAGTCCCAAGGCCACAGACTCGTTGGCTTGAGACGAGGAGGCAGCACAATTATGGGAGTCATCACTCCTGTCAGTGTGTGCTGGACAAAAACTGAGGGGTTGAGGACCTGGCACCAGGAATTTTGAGAAGAAAACTGAAGAGAAGTCACAACCCAGAGAGAAAAATCTCCACCATTAAGATTGGGACCCACCCATCAGATAAGGTCCACTAAGGGGGGTGAGCCATAACTGTAAAAGTCATGGCTGGGGGAAACCCCACTCCTCAACTGCCTTAGGGTGCCCAACCATCACGGGTCACATCTCAGGTCAGCAGAGAAGTGTTTAATTTGGCCTAGGGGAAAACTCACAATCTGAAGGCTGGTGGATGATGTGGAACCTGGTGTTCAGGCAAATGAAAGGTGAGACCAGTCAGTGTTCAGAGTTCTGGGGCATCAGATGGGATTCTGCTCACCTAAGTGGTGGTGGAAGAGTCCATTCAAGTCACAGAACCAATTAAAGCACCCAGAAATCCACTCCAGACATGGAAACTCACACAGGAGATTTTATTAGGCAGAGCAGTGTGTCTGCTCTTAAGGGTGAGGGGTGGGGGGAGACAGGGAAGCTATTCTTAAGTAGTGGAAGTTTGAGGGCTAATAACAATCTGACTAATGACTGATGAGGAAGTTTGTGGGATCACAATCCAGTTGTAAAATGGTGTGAGAGGCAGAATAATGGCAGCCACAAAATGGCAGGGGAGAAATGGCAGGGGAGAAAATGGCAGGGGAGAAATGGCTGTAGCCTTGTTAACACATTGTCCCTTCAATTCTCATCTTTGGGGTATAATTCTCAATGGTTAAACCATAACAACTTTGTTAGTTTTAAGCTATTCTGGAGTTGCATTAAAATGAGTTTTTTAATTAAATACTTTTAATTAAAAATTATTTTTCTTTTCTTAGCTCTCATCCTAAACCACTGCCCTATTGACACTTATGGGGAAATCAGTAGAAAAGAGAACAAAGAAGAGTATAGCTGAAAAGACCCCTGTCCCACCAGCTCAGGCCTATTTTAAAAGAGAAAAGAGAAAACTATCAGGGCATGTTAAAGGAATTTATCTGAAGATTTAGCTAAGGAAGAGGCAGGATAATTGGGAAAGTCAGAGCATGTCTGAACTAACAGGAGCTGATAAGCAGGAACTATAAAACTGTCCTGTAAAACTTCAGATACCAGATTCCTGACCAAGGACAGAGTAAATAGGATGAGATAACGAAGGACTGTAAATGGCAAAGTAAAATTATGGCTTGTGAAGCATGGCATCTTAAGTTCTGAGCCGCTCTATCCTTAACAAGGTTCCTTCTCGGGTCAGCTCCCCTAGCCTTCACAGATAAGGTGAAAGAAGTCTGTGTTTATACATTCTTTACCATTTTTTACGACCCGTGCTGCGGGCAATTAGGGAAAGCCTGTGTTTATGCAGGTGCGGAAGAGAGGGGCTGCGGGCAATTTGGGGAAGCCTGTGTCTCCGCCTGTGTCTCTATCTTTCATCCCCCTCTCCAGTTAAAGTAAATTTATGGCTTCTCCAAGAATGTCTAAATGCTGGATTCAAAATAACCAATAAGAAATCTGTTGCTTACCGTGCGCGCGAAACCTGCCCCTTTACCCTATAAAAAACCTGTACCCCAAAGCCCGGTGTGCCACTTCACCGAAGCTCCGGCTGAGGTTTTGCTGCGCACCCGCAGGCGCCTGTGTACCTAATAAATAGCCTCTTGCTTTTGCAGCCAGTGTTCGCGTGACTTTCCTTGGACAGGGGGACGGAGGGTCTTTCATAGCAACTAAACTTAGCAACTCCCTCAACAAGATTAAGAGAAAAAAAATAAGATTTAGAACAAAAGTTAAAATTTACACCCACTATAAATCTTCCTTCTCTACTCAATGTACTCCTCCTTTATCCCAAGCTCCCTGTACCTGACAGTTCAGAAGATCCTTTAGATCTCTGGGCCTTTGGATTAAATTACTCCCCTCAAAATCTGGTCCCATTGTGATTCTGATGAGGACTCAGAAGAAAGGAAGGGCTGTAGGGAAAGTAGAGACTCCTTGGAGATTACTTGATTGAGAATTGGTGATTAAAATGATGGTGGAAATATGGACAATAAAGGCCATTTTGATAAGGTCTCAACAGAAACGAAGAACAAGGTATTGGAAACTGTAAAAAAAGCCATCCTTGTTACAAAGTGGCAAAAGATAGATGAATTGTGTTTACATCCTAGGACTTTGTGGAAGTCAGAGAAATGAACTAGGATATTTGCCTAAAGAAATTTCAAAGCAGCAAATGATGAAGGGAATTGTACTGTTTCTTTTCTTCTGTTTTTTTTTTTTTTTTGATTTGGAGTCTTGCTATGTTGCCCAGGGTGGTCTGGAATTCCTGAGCTCCAGTGGTCCTTCTACCTCAGTCTCCTGAGTAACTGGGATTACAGGCATGTGACATTATACCCAGTCGTATGGTTTTTCTTAAAGGCACATAGTAAAATTCAAGAGGAAAGAAATGATTCAAAGACAATACATAATTTAATGGGCAGAATGGAAAGATTTGACAAATTTGCAGCATAGACATGTAAAGGATGTAAAGGAATGTTTAGGAAGCAAACCAAGGGCACAACCAAGCAACCATTTGCTCAAGGAGATTAGCAAAGTTAGAATGCAGTCAGAGACTCCTTATTAAGACAATGGGAGAAGGACCCCCAAAGCATTTCAGAGATTTTGAGGCAATTAGTACATTGAAAGCAAGTTTTCCAGAGAGGTCTTCAGGGGATTTCAGCATTCACTGTCCTGTGCCACCTGAAGTGTCTGCTCATACCACCTCGTCATTAAGGCACAATTGTCCTCAACCATCTTAGGTGTGGTTCGAGTGGTCTCAGGTGTGACTGGAATTGAAGTTCCAGAAGATATAAAAAGCTACAAATCTTGATGGCATTTGTTTTAGTCAGCTTCTTTGGCACCATGACCAAAAGACCTAACAAGAACAATTTTAGAGGAGGAAAAGTTTATTTGGCACTTATAGTTTCAGAGGTCTCACTCCATAGACAGCTGACTTCATTGCTCTGGGCCCAAGGTGAGGCAGAAAACCAAGATTGAAGGGTGTAACAGAGGATATCAGCTCGCACTCCTCTCACCAGGAAAAAAATATTTAACCCAAAATCATACCCCCAATGATCCACCTCCTTCAGCCACAATACACAGTTACATTTACCACCCAGTTAATCCCTATAAGCAGATTAATCCATTGATTAGGTCAAGACTCTCATCAATTATTTCATCTCTAAACTTTCTTACATTGTTTCACATATGACATTTTGGGTTATCTAAACTGTTACAATCCACCTCTGACCCCTGAAAGTTCATTCGCATCTTATAATGAAGAATATATCTAATCCATTTCTAAGATTCTCCATAGTTTCAACAGTTCCAGGTTTATCCAAAAGTCCAAGTCCAAAGTCTCCTCTGAGACTCAAGACAAACTCTCACCATGGAAGAAAATATAAAACAAACAAACAAAACAAAACAAAGTCAATAGCAAGTTACACATATTTGATATATAAAAGCACAGAAAGGCAAAGAATAAACATTTCCATTTCAAAAGGGATAAATAGGGGCATAAAAAGAAGAAATGGAATTAAAGCAAGACTGAAATCCAGCTGGGCGAACAGGTTTTCTAGCTCCACATCAAGCCTCTGGGGCACCTGGCATTGTGATATTCTTTCAAAAGGGCTTGTGTAGCTCTGTCCCTGTTGGCTTTGCTGGTTGCAGCTCACTTGACCTTTCTTTTGGCTTGTCTCTACTTAATCCCTGCCACTTTCCCCAGCAGACATTCCATAGTACTGGCATCTCTTAATCAGGGGCCTCTACAGCAGCACTGGCTTACTTTTCACTTCTCCACACATTGCCCTCCAAGGGGAGCCCTCAGGGACTCTGACCCTGCTGTATTTTGGCCTGGCAGGTCTTCCTTTGAAATCTTGATGGAAGTCTCCATGACCTATGAAGTCCAGCATCTCACAATCCAGCAGAAACAGCATCACATGGGTGATATCATTAGAAGTGGAAAATTTGGTTGGTAAATCAGGCCTTTCTTATTCTGTCTCAAAAGGACAAATTTGAGCCCCTTTTGCATTAGATCTTCCCTTTCTTTACCCTTCCACCATGGGATAGTCATGGACTTTCCAGACTCCATTATTGTGTGCCAATAAATATGCATTCATTATACATTATATGTGTACACACACACACACACACACACACACACACACACTTGAGAGAGATTGAGAGAGAGAGAGAGAGAGAGAGAGAGAGAGAGAGAGAGAGAATTAAGGAATTGGCTTACACAGTAGATATGGAAGTTGCAAGTTCAATTCAGACTTTGTCAGACTGACAAGCTGGAGACCTGGGAAAAACTCATGTTATGATCCAACTCTGAAGGCCATCCTTTTGCTCAGAGAATGTTAGTCTTTTCTTCTACTCAGACCTTTAATTGATGAAATGAGACCCACCCACACTATGGAAGACATTTTTGTTACCCAAAGATTAGCATATTAATTTGAATATTGATTTATGGTTTAAATATTAATTTTATTTGCAAGCACTCTCATAGGAACTTTGAGAATAATACTTGACAAGGTACCTATCTGGCACCTTGATCAGTCAAATGGACACATAAAATTAATTATTGCAGACTTTATTGGGACTCTTCCTGAAGTGGCAAGGACTGTTAAATATGCTTAACAATGGTAGATATCTTTAATGGTCACTTCCTGGCCTACCTGTGTAAAGCACCATGACATGTTAATGTTATAGAATGTTTAATTAAACACTCTTACACTCTCTAAAGTTCCTTCCACATATTATACAATCACAGAAGGAATCCCAAAACAGACACAGCAATGGGCCTTGCCAGCAGTACAAAGCAACATTACCTGTCTTCTACCTACCATATCATTCTCCAGCTGTTAGGTCAGAGAATATAATATTGGGTCTTTGAAATTGAGACTACTGTGGCATATATTACTGTGGTATTATATATATATAATTTTAGGTCATATTTGTTCAACTCTTCTTCCCTTGTTTTATCCCTCCTTCCTCCCACCTTAATCGCCTTAGTATACTCCACAGATATTTCTTCTGTTTTGATGGACCGCCCCTGTTTTCTCCTCTCTGTCTTATTCTTCTTCTTTTGGATTAGTTTTTGGGTAAAAGAGAAAACATTCAACCTTCAGATTTTGGGTCTGGCTTATTTCACTTAGCATGATAGTCTCCAGTTCCATTCATTTGCCAGCAAATGTCAAAATTTCATTCTTCTTCTTGGCCAAGTAATAATCCATTGTGAGTATATACCATATTACCTTTATTTATTCATCTGTTGAAGGGCACCTATGTTGATTCATTAGTGTGGTTATTGTGAGTTATGCTGTTATGAACATTGATGTGGCTATATCCCTTTAGTAGGCTAATTTTAATTACTTTGGATATATATCAGGGGGACGAACATTTATGTAACAGAATCTCCCCATCATATACATCCACAATACACTAATTAAAAGGAAAAATATTGCAGAAAGATCAGTAGAGGAGAGGGAAGGAAACAGGAGGGGATGGGGAAGGGAAAGAGGAAGTACTAGGGGCTGAATTAGAGCAAATTATATTCCATGCTTTTACAATTATATCAAAACAAATCCTTATGTATAACTAAAAAGAACCAATGGGAGAGATTGAAAGAAATAGGGTCTACTGAGAGAACTGGGATGACAATGTCCCTGCCCTACCTTGGACAAAGTACTCCCAATCATATACTCAAACCCCTATGGCAAAGCTGCCCCATATTTAAATACATCACAAACTAGGAGACTGCATAAAGAGACTCTGCGACCACTGCAGGTGCACATTTCCATGAATAATAGAATGCATTTACCTGTTTAGATGGACATAGGAACATCCACTTGGTACTTCCATCTTTCTTTTCTTCTTTATAGAAAATCCAGAGCCTAATGGTTTCACCTTGACTTGGACAAGAACTTCACATGAAACATTGTTAGCCTTCATTCCTTTTCACCCAACAAAAACCAGACAAATGGCTCACCTTTATGGGGAGAGAAAGATAACCTCACTGACCACTTACATTTTTTGCTTTTTAAAAGGCACTGTAGAATAAACCAGGACCAACTCTCCAAAACCCAAATATAGTTCATCATTCCCAAATGGTCAGTATGGTTTGAGCAATACCCAGGAAAGAGTCAGAGCTTCTGTTGCTCTTAGCCACTGATGACCTCTGACTTTAACCTCTATTCTTTTAACTGCTTTTCTTTTCTCCTATGTCTGCAAATGTTCTACCCTTTCCAATGTCAAATACACATACATTGTATTTGGTTTGAATTGGATTATAGTTATATTACTCTGGTCCTATTATTTACCTGTTACTCACCAAGTAAATCAGAAAATCCAGTGCTGAATGAAGCTTACAGGGAGATATACCATAAGAACTAGATTGGGACAATGGGAATCATGCTGCTGGTTATTTGGACTGGTCAACTCTGTTAATACTAACATTAGCATTAAGGCCAGGGTTAGCTCTCCTCACCCTCTATCGCTAGCAATAGCACATGCAGCTAAGCTATATTGTAAGATGCCACTTGTAACTCACAGATATCTTGTAACCCTATGGACTAATTTTGCCTCCAATCAGACAAAACACACTAGTATTAGACTCAGGTTCTCTGACACCCTGCTTTGTGGATTTAGGTACAAATATTGCTAAATATAAATTGTTACTAGCACTAATATTCCTATTAACTTATTAAGTTGAGATATGAAGAATCACTAGGTAGTAACCAGATATATGGTTCAGGATCCAATTAGAAAAACATAAAAAGGAGCTACACTGGCATTTTGACATAGAGAATTTAAATTAGGAAATTGGTTGAACATATTTTGGAACACTGAGGAGCAATAAAAGGACAATACGTCAATGGAGGTACAGGGACTGTAGGAAGCAGGCATCACCAGGCTGAGGAAACAGCTACTAAATTGGGATTTTCAGAACTAGAAGTTTTGCAAGAGGATCCGATGGACCTATAACTGAGGTCTCAGGTGAAGAGATGCCTGGATGGTTCTGGTACTGTAGGAACTCAGATACAGACTCTTATTTTAGGGAGGAGCATTGAGAGACTGGTGCTGAAAGCCAAAAGGTAAGAAGCTGGAAACTGTTTCCAGCTGCTGCTGTGAGAGTTCAGGGGAGCAATGGAGACTGGAGTAGCAATAAACAGAAGGCATCAAGTCTCTTCCTCACTCACCCACCTTTCCTGAGTCTAACAGCATCTGAAGAGGAACTAAGAAGTACACTAGCAGAATGTTAATGAACCTTGCCAAGCCCCAGTCCCAGAAGCACAGAGAAGGGTGGATTTGGAGTTGAGCTACAATTGCTTCATAAAAGGCACATTAAAGGACCAAGAGGAAGGTTGTTTTAAGCAGAGAGGGCCCTATGGGGAAGGCCTGGAAGCAGGAAGGATGGAAGAATGTTAGCG
The DNA here is from genome assembly GCF_902686445.1 of Sciurus carolinensis. Classification (NCBI taxonomy): domain Eukaryota; kingdom Metazoa; phylum Chordata; class Mammalia; order Rodentia; family Sciuridae; genus Sciurus; species Sciurus carolinensis. Next base: position 67,533,385 of record NC_062232.1, on the reverse strand, counting down.
TGATGGGTTGAGATCAGAGGGTAAGAGTGGGGAAGGGATGAGTGTGAAGTGGGCAGCCTAGGGCCAGAGTGTATGGGGCTTTTTAAAGATTTGTTAAGGATTTTGATCCTTGTTCCAAACAGTGAAAAGTAATATTTTAAGTAGGAGAGGGACATGATCTGACAGTGTTGGAAGATTATGTTGCCTTCAGTGTGTAGAATGAATTGAAAGGAAGCAGAAGTGGATTTACCAAGACCAGTTGGGAGATCTTTTAGAACAGTGTGATCGGAGATTTGAGGGGAACTGAACAGAGGACAAGGGGTTGAGATGAAGCAAAATTGTCAAAAAGGCAGAGGGTAATCTTTCATTCTGTTTGCCTAGGATTGTTTTGTTTTTAACACCCCAGTCTCAAGCAAACTCAGTTGGTCACAGGTAAAAATGAGAGCATTAGAAATTAAATTTGATCTGGGGATTGGAGAGGGAAGATGGAGGGGTGAAAGAATGGCTTGTAGGCTTTTGGTTGTATCTCTGGACACAGTGGTACAATTCTCTAACATCTAAATTGCTGGGAAAAAAATCTCGTTGGAGTTGGGTATGGAACCTTGTGCCTGTAGTCCTAGTGATTCTGGAGGCTGAGGCTGGAGGTTCAAAAGTTCAAGAGCAGCCTAGAAAACTTACAGAGGCCCTCAGCAACTTAGCGAGGATGTGTCTCAAAATAAAAAGTAAAAGGGATTGGGATGTAGCTCAGGGTAAATCATCACTGGTTCAATTCCCAGTACAAAACAAAAAAGTTGACCTGTGTTTGTGTTTGGACATTGTCTGAGGTGTTACAGAAAAATTTAAGTGGAGAAAATAGAAGTTGGAACTCCAATGAACAGTGTGACTAGACCTGTAACTTGGGCTATGGTTGCTGTATAGATGCTCATTAATAAGATTGAATTAAGCCAGGGTGAAAGGGGATGTGCTAGCAAATGAGAATGAGGAGTTACTTGTAGATGTTCTTTAGTTATCTTTTTATATTAATAAAATGATGGTCTAGTATATCCAGCTAAGTAGTTGATATAAATTTCATTGATGATTCTGTAACTCACTGCTTAGGCCTTTTGTGGAGAATACTTAACTCTTGATGCAATATGAAAAAATGATTGGTAGATGTCGAGATGTCTTGAGATGTCTTGAGAATCCTCCAGAATGGCTACTAACCCTAATGAAACAGGAAACGAAAGGGATCTGATATGGATATTTACAGTGTGCCTTTCACAGTATACTTTAGTATTATTATTTTTAGTTTTGATTCATTATACACCAATGGAGTATTACTTTCATTTTTTTCTGTACATGAAGTAGAGTCACGTAATTTGTATAATCATGCTATGTGTATAGTGTAATGGGGTATGTCTCATTCTATTATCTTTCCTTCTCCCCACTGCCACCCCTCATTTCCCTGTACACAACCCATTCTTCTTCCATTCTTCCCTTACCCCCTCTTACCTCCATTATGTATCATCATCCAATTTTCAGATAAGTCAAGTCATTCCACCTTTGATTTTTTGGGGATTTGCTTATTTCACTTAGCATGATATTCTCCAACTCCATTCATTTACCTGAAATGCCACAATGTTATTCTTTATGACTGAATACTATTCCATTGTGTATATGTACCACAGTTTCTTTATCCATTCATCTATGGAAGGGCATCTAGGTTGGTTCCACAATCTAGCTATTGTGAATTGAACTGCTGTAAACATTGATATGGCTGCTTCACTGTAGTATGCTGATTTTAAGCTCTTGGGTATAGGATAAGGAGTGGGATAGTTAGGTTAAATGGTGGGTCCATTCCAAGTTTTCTACAGAATCTTCATACTGCTTTCCAGAGTGGTTGCACCAATTTGGAAACCCACCAGCAATGTATGAGTTTACTTTTTTCCCCACATCCTTGCCAACATTTATTGTTGCTTGTATTCTTTATAAAAGATGTTCTAATTGGGGTGAGATGAAATCTTAGGGTAGTTTTGATTTGCATTTCTCTTATTACTAGAGATGTTGAACTTTGTTTCATATATCTTTTAATTGCTTGTAGATCGTCTGTGAAGTGTCTATTTATTTCCTTAGTCTATTTATTGATTGGGTTATTTGTATTCTTGTTGTAAAGTTTTTTGTGTTCTTTATAAATTCTGGAGATTAGTGTTCTATCTGAAGTGCATGTGGCAAAGATAGTCTCTCACTCTGTAGGCTCTCTCTTCTCACTATTGATTGTTTCTTTTGCTGAGAAAAAGCTTTTCAGTTTGAATCTATCCCATTTATTGATTCCTGCTTTTATTTCTTGTGCTTTGGGATTCATGTTAAGGAAGTCTGGTCCTAAGCTTACATGATGAAGATTTGGGCCTACATTTTCTTCTATTTGGTGCAGGGTTTCTGATCTAATTCCTAGGTCCTTGATCCATTTTGAGTTGAGTTTTGTACAGTGTGAGAGATAGGGGTTTAATTTTATTTTGCTAGAATATAGTTTTTAACCTGGTGGATGGTCTAATGATTATTTATCTCTCACAAAATCAGGAGGTCCCTCACAGGATGTCCTGATGGCTCTAGTCTGACTTGTGTCCCATTTATGTTTCCCTCATCATCACTCTAGTGCTGTAAGCTTGACCTCTTGTTTACCCCAGTATCTTGGGAAATATCAACCTGGTTCTTCACATCGAAGGCCCAAGTTCCTTACACTAACCACAGTAGAAAATAAAGTCAAAGATTTGTTACAGATCGTGGGCACAATGAGTCAGGATTCATACCAGGCAGGGAAGAAGGGTCAAGTAGACAGACAGAAAGAGGCAAAAGACAACTAGCAGTATATATAATGAAAAAAGGTATAGGAAAATGCCTGAATGGTCCTTTAAAGGGAGCCCCAGGAAAGTATCTGGGAACACTGTCTACTAGGCAGAAAGGATGCCTCTAAATTTCTAATTGCTGACCTTGGGCTTGAGCCATTTGAGTATGGTATAGAATTCGAAACTCTGTCAAGGGAACTGGCCCTGATTCTGGTATGAAAAAGTTAAACTGGCATTCAAAACGGATGTCCAGGCAACATAAAATGATGAGAATAACCACAAGAGATTGCATGAATCAGAATTTCCTTTTAATTACCCTGATAAAGAGTAACTATGGAGTGAACTATGTGGTGATAATGTGAATGGAAACAAGTGGGCAAGAAATAATTAGGAGCTATAGGTGAATCATAAACGATGACTTTGTGCTTGATTAGAGGTATAAAGGACCACCCCAATTGGCTGGAAATGGGGTGGCAATTTTATGAGTTCAGATTTGAGTTTTGTTAGCAAAAATGGACTAAGGAGGTAACAAATGGTATTAAGCCAGAAGACCCAGCCAGGAATGCTTAAATGATGTCTACTATTCCCTGTGATCCCTCTGAGAAAGTTTTATGTGCAAGGGACTAAAAAAGACCAAAGAAATCTTTATAAGCAGAAGTCAAAACTGAAACCCCAAATCCCAGGACTCTGTTAAACTAGATTGGAACTGATGCCTAACTTGGCTATTGTGAATTGTGCTGATGTAAACATAGGAATGCAGGTATCTCATAAAGTGTGGTGACTGTACACACAAAACCCCAAAGCAACCACTACAAAAGGAGAAAGATAACATGCCAGTGAAAAGATAAAGTGGAATAACATAAACCAATCAATTATCCAAAAGAAGTCAGAAAATGGAAGCAATAAACAAAGGATGCAGAGAAAGAAAATAGCAATATGCAAATTTTTCTATTCAAATAAGAGCTTATCAATAACCACATTAAATTAAAATGTCTAAATGCCTAAATTTAAAAAAAAGTTTTAAGGAAAGATTTAAAGAAAGATATTTTCAAACTGGAGAAAAAATTGAGACCCAACATGTGCTTTTATTTTATTTTATTTTATTTAGTGCTGAGGATCAAACCCAGAGCCTCATGCATGCTAGGCAAGTACTCTACCACTGAGCCACATATTCAACCCAACATATGCTTTTTTTTAAGTGTACAATTCAGTGTTTCTATTTTTTTTTTTTTAATTTAGCATATTGACAGAGTGCTGGCTAGTACTTTGTTTCTGGAAAATTTTCATCAACTCAGAAAGTAAACTTAATGCCCAGTATCAGTCACTACTTTTTCCCCAGCCTCTGGCAATCCCGTCTACTATGTGTCTGTGTAAACTTGCTTGTTCTTGACACTTGATTATGACTGGCTTACCAGTATTTTCAAGGTAAACCCACACTGTGGCAAGAATGAGTACGTTTCTCTTATTGCCAATTGATATTCCATTGTATGAATAAGCCACATTTTTTTCATCCAGTCTTCAACTGTTGGGACATTTGGGTTATTTTCCCTTTTTTGATGTTACCAACCTATGCTCTTCATAAGAAAATTACTTCATATATAAAAACACAGATAAACCCAAGCAAAGAGTTTTAAAATTATGTGCTCTAATATTACTCAAAAGAAAAATAGAATAGCAATATTAATGTCAGATAAATTAGATCTCAGAGTATTATGTGGGTTAAAGAATGCTATTTTTTAATGATGAAGAGGTCATTCCTCCAACCAGTGAGAACCATCCTAAATGATCCTGAACTTAATTATCAGCTTAAAAATGCATGAAGCAAAATCTGATGTAGCTGCAAAAAGTAATTGACAAATGTACAGGTTTAGTGAAGATCTTAATACCTCTCTGTCAAGAACTGATAGAGTAAAAAGACTGAAAATCAGTAAAGATACAGTAGATGTGAATAATACTATCAAGCAGTTTAAATTTATTGACATTATTCCCCAAGCATTCCACCAAACAATAGCAAAATAAGCACTCAAATTAGCACACAGAACATTTACCAGAATAAATGTTCATAGACCATAAGATATTTCTGAATAAATTTAACATAATTCAATCATATAAAATAAAATTTCATATCATGATGAAATTAAGCTATAAATCAATAATAAAAGATTTGTGGAAAATCTATCATTAATTGTATTTTGAAGAATACATTCCTACATAATCCATGGGTAAGAGGAAAAATCAAAATAGAAATTCAAAGGAATTTTGAATGAATTTTTAATAAGGCTAGTATAATATATGAATACACCACAGCATGTATATTCACAAGAAGTGGTCCTAATTAGAATAAGATATAGTCCATGCTTGTATAATTATATCAAAATGAATTCTATTATCATATATAACTAAAAAGAATCAATAAAAAATTTCCCATTTTAGAGGTAGGGTCTCTTGTTCACTGAACAAATATATAATTGATTTAAATTTTCTTGTTATTACCCAACTAAATATTTTTTTCAACTAATTATTTTTTTGGTACTGTGGATCGAACCCAGGGGCTTTACCACTGAGCCACATCCCCAGTCTTTTTACTTTTTATTTTGAGACAGGGTCTCAATTTTAGAAGTAAACCTGCTCATGGACCTTATGAGATATCCTACCCATAATCTCTGGAAGAGAATCTCTTACTGAAGCCTCTTCCAGGTTGGAAGATGCACCTACATCTCCCAGTGTGCAAAGATCAATGCAAGACCATGAGGACTCTAAATAGTCAGGAACACAGGACATCAACAAAGAAACAAAATTAAACTCTGGAGTTTAACCAGCCAAGGAAAGAAAAGTTTTCTCAAAGTGTATATCCAGGGAGTTCTCAGAATTCAAGTCTAGAGGTTGAGGTTAAGAGTCTTTAGAATATGAGAAGTCTTTGGTCTTTCAGTCTTGGTCTGACATTGTTAATTTTGTGACCTTTTGCAGGTTACTTCTCTTCTCTTCCTTATAAATGAAAAGAGAATTAAGATAGTAGGTAACTCACAGAGAATTTTTGAGAATGAAATGAAAAAATGCACATGAAGTCTTTATTGGCATTCAGCCTGGTGCATAGAGTGAGCATTCAACTGCTGTTGGGCTGCTACCACATTCGCTGTTATCACAAGTGGTTCCATGGATCTGGGCACCTGCACTGATCAGATGAGATACTTGGTGCATCTCTGTTTTAGTCATCTTTTTCACTGATGTCACAAGAAGATCTGAGTGGAACAATTTTAGGGGAGGAAAAGTTTGAGGGCTCATGGTTTCAGAGGTCTTAGTCCATATAAGGCTAGTTCCATTCCTCAGGGTTCTAGGTGAAGCAGAACATCATGGTGTAAGAGTGTGGCAGAGGGAAGTAGCTCACATAATGACTAGAAAGAAGAGAGAGACTCCACTCTTCAGATACAGAATATATACCCCATAACCAGGCCAGCAATGAACCATTTCCTTCAGCTACACTCCACTTGCCTCCATTTACCACTCAGTTAATCCTGTCAGGGATTAATTCACTGATTAGGTTAAGGCTGTAACCCAATCATTTCTCCTCCAAACCTTCTTGCATTGTCTCACTTGTGAGTGTTTGGGGGATACCTCACATCTGAACCATAAAAATCTTTATAGCTAAGATTCAACTATACTGAAGTTTGATCTCACAGACTGAAGCAACAGCATGGCTTCCTGCCCCTCCAAACCCAGTTTACCTGTTCCAGGGAATGGGTTAACCAGAAGGCAACAAGTGTTGTTGTAGAGGTGGGAGACAGTGGAGCAGCTCTGATTGCCAGATAAGCTGACTCCTTATAAAGTATGAATATGACACTGGCATCTGCCCACCAATACTTCCTGCCTTAATAAGTTTATATCTAAAACTCATGGCAAAAAAAGTTAAATGAGAATGTTTTTATTAAAAGGGGGTTGGAATACTTTTTTATGTAAAGTTATGACTAACTTGATTTTAAATTTCACTTTAAAGTGTTGTACTCAGAAATAAAAACATTACCACAAATGCTCACCAACAATTTCCAACCCATTTTTTAATTTTAATTCTTATTTGTTCTTTTTAGATACACAAGACAGTAGAGTGTAGTTTGGCATGTATTACACATACATGGAATATAACTTATTCTAATTAGGATCCCATTCTTATGGTTGTACATGATGTGGAGTTTCATGTTCAAACATAGAAATTTATGTCCAATTCATTCTATTGTCTTTCCTATACCCATCCCCCTTCTTTTCCCTTCACTCCCATTTTTCTAATCCAATGAACTTCTAAGCCATTTTAAAAGTTTCCATTCAGAATACTGGCTTACATGGGAAATCAATGCTGCCTGGATACCTTATGCTGGGCAAACTTAAAAAAATCTTAGAGATTTTAGCCATGCACAGCTAACAGGTATTTATTTCTCCAAGCTCATACATTGTTGATTCTTTAACTGGGATGTTCCTCTAAAGAAAAATTAATATACCACAAAGAGCCAAATATTCCCAGAGATCTGAGAAGCATCATGAGAAAATAAATCATCTTCCAATGAACTGTACACCTAAGACACACAGAAGCCCCCAGTGTGGCTGAGAACAGTGACACCTGTGTATATCCATAGCTATCCGTTCTTGGGCTTTGTGGTTCTGAGATGTCTTCTTGCTATCTGTGGTGCCTCTGAAATGACATTATTTGTACGTTGTTTAGAGACAGGCTCTCTTATAACTTTGATTTTATGAGCCAGGTGAGTTAAATGCAGCTTCCCTACATTACCATTTCTTCTACAGGACAAAGGTAACAGAAGATTCAACTCTTTCAGTCATGCTCATGGCCATCCTGCTGCTCTACAAAGCTCAGTCACCGTGAACTGCTGCTGTTCACAGCCCAAGACCCAGGAAATAATGAGTCAGGTGTGCATGGTGTGCACTGCTTAAGCTATCCACATGGATGAAGAAAATGGATAACAAGGAGGTGAATGAGGCAGACAAGTGCAACCATCACGGATGGCAATGAGAAGGTAGGAGAAAACAGGGAGAAATATCCAATGTGCCAAAAATACCTCCCCAAACTGAGAATGACTAATGTCATCTGATATCACACCCATGGATTTTGTGCATGTCATAGTGACCTGTGGGGGACAAAAAGTAGTTTCCTCAATCACTGCAAGGTCCATGGTGGAGGCAGCTGTAATAAAAGACACTTAGTGAGAGAAAGACATACACATTTATTTAATGTAAGTTTTATGTGATGTCGGAGCTTTATTACTGGATACCTAAGCAAACTGGGAAACATGCTTTCTATGCTGAATTTTCTGAGGACAATAGTTCAGCAGAGGTATGATGGCAAAGGGGGTCTCATTTAATGAAAATGATTTTGGGGAAATTGAGCAAAATCTGTTCATTTGGATTATTCTCTATGTTTCTGTTCTTTTTCTCTTGAACATCTTCTATGTTCTATTTTGTGACTGCCCATGAATATCTCATAAAGGAACATAATGCACTAAATTGTTAGCTATTCCCCAGGTGCCAGTCATATGATTTTTAAAATATATTTTGTAGTTGCAGGCAGATACAATACATTTATTTCATTTTTAAGTGGTGCTTAGGATCTAACCCAGGGCCTCATGCATGCTAGGCAAGCACCCCACCATTGAGCCACAACCCTATTCCATTAATATGAGCTTTTAAAAACGTCTAACACTAGGGCTCAAACTGTAGTCCAATGGTAAAGCACCTACCTAGCACGAGCAAAGCCATGGGTCTATCCCCACCACTGCAGGAACAAAAATATGAAATACTAACACACAAAGAGAGCAAGCAAATTTCCCCACTACTTATATCTTCAGATGCCATGATGTTTTCTCACACTCAGGATGCAGTCAGTGAGCATTTGTATTCCTGTGACCAGCACACATGACAAGAGAATCTTATAAGAGGAAAAGTGTATCTGAGCTCACAGTTTTAGAGGTACCTCAACGGCCAATTTCATTGCTTTGGACCCAAGTGAGACAGCACATCATGGGGGAAGGGCTCAGAGGAGGAAAGCTGCTCAGCCCATGGCAAGGTCAGGAAGCAGAGAGAGAAGGGACCACAGGGCAGATGGATCCCTCTAGGGTCTAATCCCAGTGGACTTCCTCTCCTGCACACTCTGCCTACCTATAGTTAAAACTCAGGCCACTCAAACTAGGTTGGACCACTTAGGTTACATCTCTTATAATTTAATCATTTGTCTCTGAGTATACTGCATTAACAAGACCTTTTGGGAGATTTCTCATACTCAAACCATAACAAAGGGTCAAAAGCCAATTTCATGATTGAAACATAAGCCCTTTCACTTCTGCACAATATTTCAGTATTATATATAAGAGCAGATTAGAGTATCATATCAGATAGTTTCACTGCTTTAAAAATCCCTCTGTCAAGAAAGGTAGGACCAATGTTCACAAAATGATTAATTAGAAGATCTTGAGGCAGATGTCCAAAAACTTCAGCCAAATCAGGACAAGTACCCAACAGACTTCCAGTATCAAAAGTCAACTGACTTGAAACAGGTCAACAGGAACCTGCTAACAAGTGGCAGCTATTCACCCAATAATATTCCTGGTACCATGGCTGTGGATGCTGGAACTGCTCAGGCACTCATTTACCTGTGAGTAGCAGCAGGGGTGATGGGGCCTCTCGGGAGGCATGCAGCAGAAACCATTCACATCCTTGATGTGAGTTGCATCCTTGAGACAGAGATTGGAGGCCCACTTAGGCACTGTTACTCAAATCCCTAATGCTCAGGGAAAAAACCAGAACTGAGAGACAATCAGGTTGACATTCTCCATCTGCACAGACTATGAGGTGCCTTGGGACAACATATGTCAAAGTTTAAGGAGTAAGATACAAGGAGATGGAGTTGACCTGGTTGTTATGCATGTATATGCATATGTAAGAGTGCATCCCACTATCATGTATAATTATAATGCATTAACAAAATATATTTAAGTAATGAAACATTCAAAAACACTTAATGTCATGCAAGGAATGTGCAGGGAGGATTGGCATTTGATAATGAAGAAAGGTTAACAGAACACCAGAATGGTACTGTAGCATGTTGAGGTGTATTTCTTTCTCCTTTCATCTCAGAAATGGGGAAACTACAAAGTTTTAAAGAGAACCTCAGACATCAACAAAGATGGCCAATCCTGCTGCTGCTACTGTGATTACACTCTCAGAAACCTTCTGGAACATGCTCTCTGCTGGCTTACCACTAATTCACTTTTCAGTTAGTCAACCTCTTCCATGTCTACCTAGGTAAACTGCAATTAACAGGGATGCTTAGTCAATGGACTATTAATTTAGTTCAATGATTAAATTGATTACAAAAAAAGCATTTTGTTTTAATTCTTAGAGTTTTATGAATCCATATTTTGCTTCAGGAAATTTTGTCTCTCTGCATAGTTTTATGGAACCCTGAAAACTAAGAAAATAATTCATTATTTCTCTGTTTAGACAGTGTTTCTTGAACTTTAAAATAACCACTTAAAGTTCTCATTTTAAATGAGATTCCTAGGCCCTACTGCATAGATTGTGATGAGTGGGACACAATAGTCATATTTAAAAACATGCAGGTGGTTCAAACTTTAGATTTTGAGAAATTCTTTCTTGAGACATCTATAATATTTTACTCTACAACAGCACAGATTCTGGAAGTCTATGAAATTGAAATAACTATGTTCTTCCTCCAAGACTGGACTTTGAACCATTTCTGCTAAAACCTGAGACTCTACTTAACTAAAGAGCCTGTGCCAATCAGGAGGTATATTTTTTGAATTGATAGGGAATATTTAAATCACCTCTAATTCTGCAAACATTTCTTTATGTTGCTAGCAGTTCTTTGCTTGAATTCTTCTAACAGTTGCAGGAATGGATTTGACAGAGACCTGAGATCTTCCTTGGATCCTTCTCCTGGCTGCTTGCTGCAGATCACTCATATTTACCCCTTGCCTCTCAGTGACAGCTACTTACACCAAGCACTCCCTCTCCACCCCAGAAAACATATTTGATGCCTCTTGGCATATGATGCAATCTAACAGGATACAAATTAATCCTTAACCCACCTCTCACCCAAATTCCCAGCATGTCTGTTATAACAATGACAGCAAGGACCACAGCAGCACCTGCATTCTAAAGGAAGCCATGCAGGTGCTGGTATATCTCTCAAATTTCTTTCCATACAGAAAATCTCATGTCTGGGGGAACAGCCCAGGAGCAAAGTGCTTTTAGGTTTTAAAAAGATCTGTTTAGTTCTTTGAAGGACTTATCTAAATGTGGGGAGGGGCAGGCCTTCCCAGCCCCAAAGACATGGGATATATTTCTTTTGCTCAGACAAGTCAAAAAAGATTTTGTTTTCAAACTTGGCATATGTGAGACAAGATTGAAGAGAAGATTGAAGAAATGAATTTGGACATAACAGCAGCTAACCATGTCCCCTACCTCTACCCACTAATAGACCATTTTCCTTCAGTCTAGGATGAGTTCTCAGTGATAATAATATACCCAGTAATAATGAGTTCCCCTGATATTGGAAGTTTCTCTTCTAGCAAAGGCATACACTGGTTAATCTTCCACTGATATATTTTCCTTTGATCTGGGACATAGCACTTCCTATTAATCACAGTTGTGTCCATAATTGTTCCTCTAATACATGAAATCTATGGAACGTGCTCTTAGACAAAACAACTCCAAATACCACCCAGAAGGAGCTGCAGGTCCTCCACCTACCAAGCAGCCTTCAACCAGGCTTAGGGAAGACTGGACTCTGGGAACACATAGCAGTGTCTGCCCATTCTTCATAATTATTGTGATGTGTAACAAAGTGACTCTTCTCTCTTAGAGTTCTCCCAATCCAATGCCTGAGGACCTAGCAGACACCAGCAGCAAAACAAAAACAAAAACAAAAACAAAAACATAGCAGAAATCAGCAAGGAGACTCCAAACTTCCCAACCAGAGCTCTTGCCTGTTGGCTACACACCCACCTCCCAGGGGCAACTCTCTCTCAGCTTCCACAGTGTGCATTCAGCCCTTAGACTCTTAGGTCTGTTCTAGTCACTGGCCTCAATAGACAGGGCATGTGCAGAGGTTTCCCAGTGAGGAACAGCTTTCCATGGGAATCCTACTTTTCCAAATGAGTCAGTCAAGTAAGCTGGAAGTTCAGTGTTCTCCATGTCCCAGAAAAACATGGACACCAGTGGAATATCCAGGCCAGAACACTAGCATGGTGGAAAAAGAGGCAGGTGCTACAGAAATGGGCCATGAGAACATTAGAAAATCTGTTGTCAGTAGCTCTCTCTAACACAGGGCAGGCTCTGAGGGTTAGAGCAAAGCCCTTTCTTGTCTCTAACTCAGAGCAGCTATCAGAGGACTGTTGTCACCTTGTGCAGAGGGACCTCCCAGAGGACAAATAGTGAGCAGGTACTTACCTGTGGCACACTGGCATTTGTAGCCATTTGAGTGATTGATACACTTGGCCCCATGCAGGCATGGAGTATTAGAACATTGTTCCATATCAATCTGCCATACTGACCCCATGACCTCCCATGAAACCATGAGGAGGCACAAGCGTGGCCCAAGTCAAAGTTTATCCTGTGTCTTACTTGCCGAGTGGATGATGCCCATGGAGGGTGGGTCAGGTTACCACTAGAGCTCATGTTGGTGGGTCAACACAGTGGCATTCTTAGCAGGTGGTTCTCCCTACTTAGAGGTTCTCTTTAGCAGGTGACCAGGATACCGGGGAGGAATTCAGGGGCAGAGGCCCTCCTGTCTTCACCACTGTTGCTTCAGAGCAGATTTCAGCTCTAGAGGGAGCAAGAGGAAATGAAATGCTGCATAAGTCCTTCAAAAGAGCAAAAAGGGACCCTCTCTCTGGAGAGAAAGTGGACAGGCTGATTGCTGGAAGACAATTGCCATGTCTTCAACAAGAGCGTGAAGGGAAAGAGCAGATAAAGGATCCTGCAAAAAAATGGATGTGTGTTATCTGTCTGGATTTTTGAGGTGAAAATTCTCAAAAAAAAAAAAAAAATCTCTCAGAGGGTCTTGAAAAGTATGACCCATGGGGGAGGGTGGAAATAATCCTGAACAGCCTACAACCCTGGCTTCTATGGGAGTGAGAGATCTGAGATATACAGAGTTCATGGACCATTCCAGAACAAACTTGGACCTCCATCCACAAATGAGTCGGAAGATAAGCTAGCTAAAGCAACTCCCCATTCCTCCACACACCTCTCACCAAGTCCTCACTTTAATAATTTCCTCATGCACAGCCCACACAAATGCCCCCTCCCTTCCCATGGTCAGTCAGCTTTGTAATTTAGAAGGAAACAGGGCCAGGTGGTGGACACTTACCAAGGGGACACAGACACTGGAAGTGGTTGACTTTGTCCACACTGCCTGTTGTTCACATAAGGGTTGCTCTGACATTCGTTGATTTCCAGTTCACAATATACAGCTTTGAATCCTGCACAAAATGTACCACACACAGCTCTGAAAGAGACAAAGCTGTACTCCAGCTAAGAAAAGACAGTGTGTAGAGGTGGCTACAACTTCCATGATAATAGACATCTCTGCCAAGACTAAGGGACTTGGTAATATCAAGAAATAGTCCCTGTAATTAGGACAGTGGATGATGTGAAAGATCCTTGTCACTATGAAGAGTTGACAAAGACACTGGTGAGACCTAACAAGCAAACTGACTCTACCATGCTTTTTGTGTCAATCCATACTTTCCAAAAAGTGCCAGACCCAAAGTGTCCTCCCTCTGTGTTCCAAAATGCCAGCTGAGTGGGAGCTGCTGTTGCAGTCAGGGTTCCGGTCAAAGTCAGGACACCTTCCATGACCAGAGCAGCTGGCATCGCTCATTAGCCAGAGCAGCCACCTCAGCTGTCATTTCACTAGTGTTAGCTGTGCCTCTGAGGATTCAAGAACTGTTTCTGCAGAATGACTCCAGGGCATCATTAAGCATGTGCTGCAGGTAACATCTGGTTCCATTAATGAAATGAGATGGATTTTGCAATACATTGGGGGATCAGGTGTCTGGGAACGTATTTCCTGTTACTGTGCACAGACTTAAAATTTATATGGCTTGATTTGCTGAATGTACCACCACAAGCTGTATAGGAAAAGGTAATATTTATTAAGACATATAAAGTATATACAAAAGGAAAACCATCCCAGGTAGCATACCAAGAATGTCTCAGCACCGAAGAGACATCACGGGAATTTTGCAGCATATATAAGCAAAGAAAGCAGTCTTGTCACCTTTGAGTTCTTCTCATCTCTCTTAAATACACTGGAGTAAACATATAAAGTTGTTGTCTGAAGCCACCGGGCTCAGTGCCATCAGTTTGTTTGGTCTCTAGACCTGGATCCGGCCAGGAGCCAGGTCTTGAGAGCAGAAACCAGGTGTCTTTAAGTTTTTTATTGTTCTTGGACAGAGAGCTTATCTGTCCTTGGACAGGGGCACTGCCAGACCACTAAGTTTCTCATGCAAGTTGTTTACTCCTGGCCCTGATTTCACTTTTTGGAAGCACTCTTAAACAAGACTACATTTTTCTCTACATCAGCAAAGTTTGCTATTAAAAAAAGTCTTATGATATATTCCCTGTGAAATTTTCTGTGGCATGCATCTGGCTTGTGAAATAACAGACTTGTTCAGTTTGGACACTGTTGCCCTGCCAACTCCCATATTGCCTTCCTCTATGTAAGAAAGGGGTTTACCTGGGAGCTCAGACATCCTACAGTCCCCAATCAGTCAGGGAATGAAATGCTGACAGTACATGGAAATTCCCTGGTTCCTGAATGCTCCCTAGGACAGAGCTGCTTTTCTTAGGGGTCTGAATGACACTTGTTGATGTCACAGCGAGGTCCTCCATAGCCCTTAAGAGACTCACAGTGGAAGCTCTCATCCACGTTCACACACTTGCCTGTGTGCTCAAAAGGAATGGTATTGGCCGCAAAACACAAGCACTGATTACCAGGACCCAAGGACTGGCCAGTGTTTCCACAAATGCAGACTACAGCGGTGCATCTGATGGTTACACCAGCACCAGGACTTTCATAAGCTTGCTTTCTACTTTCTCTTTTCTTATGTAATTTACAAAAAAAGAAACAGCATAGGTAATCTCTGCTCTTGTTCCCTTCTGTATTCTGTAGCCAAACTGCCACCAAGGAAAGATTTATATGAAGAATCAAGTACAGACCTTTCATATATTTAATTCACAGAGTGGAGGATACAGTTATACTGAAGGGTTAATTGCAAACAGGGATACCTCATTGGAGAAATCTAAGATTTGGGTGTAACACACTCCTGTAGTAACATGAGCTCCCAATGAAAAGCTTGTTGATCTGACACCCAGTGGATGCAGGGAAAGGTTGTGTACTCACGCATGGCACATGCATCTACATCTTTTGTGCAGCCCACCCTTTTGTTACCCTGTTGGCAGGTGCAGATGTACTACCAATTCAGGGGGTTGGTGTCACATATCACCCCCTTGTGGCCAGGATGGCTGATGCCAGCATCATCCAGATGACATGAGACCTGTCCAGAGTGGGATCAGTGTGAAGAGAGATAACATCCCTCACTTTCACCAAGGAGGGGAAGGATTATGAGTGGCTCCTTGAAATCCAACTTGAAGATTTAGAGGCAACATGCCCTTTGCCTGCTCCTATCCAGGGGCACACTGCAGCATCAGTAAAGCAACTATATATAAACCCATGGTCCAACCATGAGCCCTCAACTAGACCTCTCCTCCAGGACAGAGACACATACATGCCAGAAATTAGAAGAGGAACTCAGGAACATGGAGATAGTCCCTGGATTGTCAGAATTAGCAAATAAATAGAAGGTGCATTGTTAAATTTAAACTTCTAATAAACAGAAAACATTTTCAATGTAACTGTGTGTAATACATTCCAAGCATCCAGCTATTTTAACTGACACCTCATTCCCTGAAGTCTCTTTTATACCTTGACGTGGATTATGTCCCAAATACACCTTATGCTTATAGTGTTCTGGGCTCACTGGGAAGGAAGGGCTGTGAATCTGGCTCATGGAATTACAGCTCCCTGTTCACAATATTCTCCAAAAGCATTCAAGGATAATCCCAATATTGTGACCATGTTCAAAAGTAAACCCTTTTCTCTATTCCTCTATAGCTCTTCCAGTGTTGCCTCATTAGAAAATGTTTTTTTTTTCCTGTAAAAAATTAAAAGATAAATTAAGAAAAAGAAAAAAAAAGAAAATATTTTTTCAGCTGAAGTTGGAAACTTTGTACACACTCTTGATTGTTTCTTCTCATTTGTTCTCCATATTCATTTTATTTAAAAAAATGTCATAAACTACCTCTTAGTAATCTTTTGATTCCACCTATAATGCCAACGACTTCATCTAAGTCCTGTAACTCTTGACCTCTGAAGACTTTATTGCTTCACTTGTGAAGGACAGATCTTTCAAAAATGTAAATTGAATAATGCCACCACAATTTAAAGCATTTCAGGGAGTTATCATTGTTCTTATAACAAAGTTTAAAATAATTAATATATATGACCAAAGTATCTATAAATTATCTTGTAATGACAATATAAAGTCCCACTATTTTCTGAAGTGTTCTGAAATACATTAAATACTTTTTTCAAAAACTTTAAAATATTTATTTATTTATTTATTTATTTATGTTTACCCATAACATAATTTGGGTCTATCTCAAAGTTAGGAGTGACTCTACCCAGTAGCAGGAATTTCAGGACTACGAACAAACAAACAAACAAAAACCAAAAATGAAAAAATGGAGCAGGTTAAAGGAATTTATTTATTTTCTATTAACATAACAACCACATTGCTCACAGTGTTCCCTCTAAAAGCAGAAAACTCCTTGTGTGCACACGGCCTGTCCCCAGACAGGTGTGACATGATTAGGGAAACATGGCAGAACTTGTGATCAGTTCTGAGGTTCTGATCACTGGAGCTTTCTAAGAATGGACACATAGCTGACTTCATCATGGTAACTACACTTACTGACCTGGGACTTATTCACAGTGGAGAATAGCCAGCCGTCCTTGCCTGGGCAGAAAACATCTACTAGACTTGAACAAAGTTGGTCCATCTCTACAGGCAGTACAATGAGGAAAAGACTTGCAAAGTGTGAGGCAGCAGATTTCCAAACAGAAAAGTGGGGTTGTATCTTCTTCTTCCATACAACTATGCAGAACTTTCCATGATACATGAAGTAAGTTTGGCATGGCCTGGTGGAAACAATGGTCATAGATTTATTAATATTCTTGTTCACATTAATACATGAAATTGTTTAACACAGGGTGCTGGGAGGTTAGGGCTTAATGGATATTTTCACTGAGGATTCAAGACTGAACATTATTTTCTATCAGAAATTTAAAGGCATTTAAACTCTTTATCTCTTTTTGAAATTCAGTGTAACTGGTGAAGTCAATTTTGTTCTTTTCCCATTTTTTTCTCTTCTTTTTGACACACGATTCTCTTTTTTAATCTGGAAGCTTCTAGAATTTTTGATGCTTGGTGTTTTGAAATATGAGGATAATGAATCTAGTTAGAGAGAATTTAATATTTTTCCAAAAAGATAACCAGTTATGATGACTTCATTTATTTTGTAATACATCCTTTCCCCCGTATTTATCATTTGGGTTCTCATATACATTTCAATTTCATGCTGGGATGTTTATAGCATTGTAATGCCCTATTTAATATTCTTCAATCAATGACACACTATTTTGGTTAATTTAATGTATATTTAAAAGAATCTGCTATGGCACATTCTTCCATAATACTTCTTTCCTATGTTTTGATAAGGTATTATTTCTTTAGAATTGCATTGTTTGCACATATAACCATAGAAAGTGTAGACATTAATTAATATGTATTCCCATAAGGAACATATCTTTGCATAGTATTTAATATCACACATTAATAGCTTATGTTTTCTTCTCACATTTCTTGCATGCTTTTTGTTGAATTTATTCTTATTGGTTAATATCATATGGCTTTTGTTAATGAAAATATTTTCCATTTTTCATTACTAATCATTGCTTTATACTATACTGGGTTGCTACTCATTTATTACACTTGCTCTTATAAAATCTCATTTTTATAACATTTAATTTTTATTAGTTTTCCCTTAATTTCTAATTTTCTTTATTGATAGTATTTATATCATATTCTGTTTTTAATACTGCATTCATTAAAACTCAACAAAACAGTAACTACTTTGATTTATAAGTCATTCTTTTCATTTTTCAAAATTTATTTTTGTTGCCTTTTAAATGTTTTGTGGTAAATACTCTTTATCCATTTTAGGGAGTAGTTTTGTATTTTGTATTTGTGTTAGTGGTCTCAATTCCCCCACTGAGACACACATTAGCAGAATGGATCAAAAAACAAGATCTGGATATGTGCTGTTTACAAGAGACTCTTAGGTGATGACACCCAAAACCAAAGGTATAAGAATGGAGAAAAATTATTCTATGCATACTCCTTTTCCCTGAAAAGAAGTAGGAGTAGATATTATCATATTAGACAGGGAAGATCTCAAGCAAAAGTTAATCAGAAAGGATAATGCAGGCCCCTATATTTTGGTAAAAGAAAAAAGTCCAATAAGAAGTAGAATAATAGTAAATATTTATGCCCCAAATTTTGATGTATCCAATTACATAAAAAAAAAAAAAATTCTAAGACGTTTAATCTCAGATGGACCCTAACACAATAATACTAGGGGATTTCAACATACCCTATCATCAGTAGATGCATCATCAAAACATCAAATCAATAAAGATATCTCCAACCTAAATAGCACTATAAATCAAATAGATCTACAGGATATTTCACTCCAAACCAGCTGAGATTACCTTATCAGCAGCACATCGAACGCCTTCCAAATTGTATCACATTCTAGACCACAATGCAAATCTTAGCAAGTACAAAATTATCAATACCATCTCAGGTATTCTATAAGATCATAATGGAATAAATCTAGAAATCAGCAGCAAGAAAAATAATAAAAAAAACACATAAACACATGGAGATTGAACAATATTTTCTACAATGTAGAATGGATGAAAGAAGAAATGAGGAAATTTTTAGAAATGAATGAGAGCAGGGATAGAACATATCAAAATCTCTGGGATGGTATGCAAGCAATTCTAAGAGGAATATTTATACACTGTATATTAAAAGAATAGGGACATCCCAACTATTAAGCTCATGCTCTACTTCAGTGCCTTAGAAAAAGAACAAACTAGTTGAACACAGGACATAATTAAAACCAGAGCCTCAATCAATGAAATTGAGAGTAAGAACACAATACATAAACAACATGAATGCAACAGTGATTTCTTTGAAAAGATAAATCAGATTGACAAAATTTAGCCAAACTCACTGAAAGAAAGAGAAGATCCAAATCAAAAATATCAGAGGTGAAAAGGCAATATCACCACATATCCTTCTGAAGTGCTGAGAGTTATTAGAATCTATTTTGAAAAAACATACTCAATGAAATGGAAATCTAGAAGACATTCAAAAATTCTGGACACCCATGACCTGCTCAAATTGAATCAGTAAGATATAGAAAGTCTAAATAGACCAATGTCAAGTAATGAAATTCAAACAGCAATTAAAAATCATCCATAAAGAAAAATTCAGAACCAGATAGGTCCTCATCTGAGTAGTAACAGACTACTATAAGAAACAACCCCATTCTTTCTCAAATTATTTTATGAAACTGAAATGGAGGTAAACTCGAACAATACCTGAATGAAGATAGAGGCAAAAATCCTTAATAAAATATTAGTTAACCACATTCAAAAACACTGATGTTTTTGCTGATGACCAAATTATATCCCAGATCATTTGCATGAGATTCTCAGATATGCTCTCACATTCATCTTAAAGAACATCTCCCCAGATACTTCATGCATGGCAGCATCATTTAGATATAATGAATAGACCCCTGGCTCCTATCATCTCCTTTTTACCCCATCTTCCTTATGATTGGATCTTTCCCTGTTAGCACTATATGTGGAACTCTTTATCTGAAAATTGCACATAAATCACTGTCTTGTTATTTGGACTTGTCTGAGGTAACAAGTGTGCTGTGTTCTTGTCAATAATATTGGCTTTTGATAGAGCTGGTTCCCAGACTACTTTTGTCAAGTTAGTCAGTAAAAATTCTTTCTGATATTCTCACACTTCAAGAGTCAGTAAAGTTGCATGTTAGACTCTTAACTGGATATGTAGAAGTGGAAACAGAGTTAAAAAGAGAGAACCCAGAGCCTAAGGAGCCCAGGATCTGAACTGTTTGAAGCACTGCTCTGTGGTCTGTTATTAGATTGATATCCATTTTCAGTACCATCCAATGTCCTCTAGTTAATTTCAGCTAAAATGAGCCCATGATCTGTAGACACTGAGTCCTGGAAAACCCATGTCCATTGCCTCAGGACTGTGCATGTGGAACTGAAGACAGATATGCCTCCGAGCCAGAATATGTCTCCCACTGAGAACCCAGTTTGCAATTAAGTATTTGTAATCATTGCTCTTTCTCATCAATTTTAACACTTTTCATTTGCATGTCCAAGAGATCAGTTCAGAAACTCAGTCTTGTTTCTGAAGGCAGGCCCAAGAGACAGAGCAATGTGCCAGTGACTTATGAAGGTCATGCTTCCAGAATAAAGAGGCAGTGGAGTCAAGGAATCTGGAAAAGAAGACAAAAATAAAAACAAACCCTAAGAAGTGTGTGGTATCAGGGAAGGTAGCATGTGTCCCTTCATAGACATAGGACCCCATTCTGACTGAGCTTCCCTGTGACTGTTACACAGTATATCAGGACATAAAGCAGAGACCCAAGTACAAACAAGAGATGCAGGTTAAAGATCTTGGCAGGGACCCATGTTTTTTAGCAGCTGAAACTTCAAGAGCATCACACTCCAGCTTGGGTGGGTACTTCTTGCCAAGGCAAGCATCCAAGTTCAACTCTGAAAATAAAACCATATACAACAGGATCCATTATCTATGACCTTATTGTAGTAAACTCTTCTATGCAAGGAGTTCACCAAATCAAGAAAGCAGTCTTGAACAAAGTTATCCAGGAATGTGATACAGTCTAGGAAGACTTGGATATTTTTATTTTTATTGTTGCTTTCAACATATCCAGTGATTATAAGCTTGCCAGGAGGCACAGGTCCTCCAATTTTATAAAAGTATTTAAATAAAATAGGATTGTTAAATACCAATAGCTCCCAGATTTATAAGGCAAAGACAAGGAAATCATACTGGGTATAGTTTGCACTATGGGCATGAAGGAGAAAATAAATAATCAAGCAAAATAAAAATAGGAGGAGATCAGTACAATTGAAAAGAAAAGTAAAACTATGAATTTCACAAAACTTGCATAAGAATATTTATTTCTTATATACCCTTTATATATGCTACCCACCATGTAGGCATAATATGTGATGCTTACATAGTGGGGTACTCATATTTGTCTGAACAAGCATATTGTTATATAGGGGTATGGAAGAGATATTATATAATATTCCAGTCACTTGAAAATAGAAACACATTAGAAATATGAGAATGAGAGAGATGTCATGAAAAGCAGATGCCCTATTAGACAGCAGCAATAAAACAGTGTGAAGGTGTGTGAGACTAGACAGAGGTTTTAAACTATCCTTACTCACAAAAACTTGACAGGAGCTGGTTTCTTGTTCTGGCATCTGTTCAAATTTTACAGGAGAGAGAAAAATGAGTCACATGCTGAATCTTGGGAGAGATTGTGGGAAACCATGGTGAAGCAGAAAGCCAGTGGGATGAAAAAGTGTTCACCACTATGTTATCATGCGTGTGTCAGAAACAATGCACCCCTGATGCTAACTGAGCATCACTGTGTGAGGAAGGCGCTCCTTATCTGGCATGATCCTTGCCTCCTCCTGCAATGAGAGTCTCCTCAACTCTCAGATGAGGGCACCACCTTGTGCGAAGAGGATCCAGGAGGTGATATTGAGAGTGACACAGAGTCTTCCTAGACTTTATTGCATTCCTGGACAACTTTGTCCGAGACTGCTTTCTTGATTTGATGAATGTGACCCAGATGATGTGGGCTTGAGGGGCTAAAAAATTAGTCTTCACATCTGAGCAAAGTTGATCCTTATGAGGACACTAAGGACATGGCCATGGAGACAGGGAGACAGACAGAATGGATTTAGTGCAGAATCATCAGGGAGACCAATTTATGCACTCTCTGTATGAAGGTTTCCAAAAGAAGAGAAAAGGAGAAAAATGAGCTGGATATGTTAGGACACAAGAGTTGTGGGCCCAGGATTTATACTGCTTTTGAAAAACTACTTTATATCAGATGAAACAATTTCTAGAAATCATTTTGTTTTATATCACCAGAAAGTCCTAAGGACTTGATATTATATATGCTTTTATTGGAAAATTTATTTACAGAATTGTCACTATTAAAATTATTTGAATTAATGATACCATGAATGTATAAATGTAGATATCATTTATCAGGTCTCTAAGATAAGAGAATTGAGATGTAAACCATTTCAAAATCCACCTGGCCAAGGAGAGTCCAGGACCTGAGAGCAGGTCTGATACTGAACCAATCCTGCTCACCTCATCATGTCAGAGAATCTCCGATTTCAGTCTGACCCAGAGAGAACATGGAGAGGCCCGTTATCTCCTCCACCCACAACACCCTGACAGCCAACACCTGGTTTCAGGCTTCCTATTCCCTTTTCCTTCCCTATCTTGGAAGAGCATTCCTTGTTTTCCAGAATCAATATTGGCTGCAAAGCTACAGTTGGTCTAGGAAAGGCTCAACCTGAGTTCACTGTCACCATAACCAAAGTGTGGAGCCAGCTGTGTGTTCCCAGGCAGGTTTTCCTTTGGCTCTTGTCTCCACATGTGCATGTGATGCTCGCACCTCTGGCATGTTGGGGCTCAACTCTCCACTCAAAGTTCCTTGAGGACAGGCCTCCTGGGTAGGAACAGAAAGAGGAAGTGGTTTCAGTACCAATCCCTGTTTCCCTTTTATAAGAACTTTCAGAACATTGATTTCTAATGTCCCCAACTGTCAGTGAAATCATCTCATGACGCAGACACAGAGACAGACATCAGGTATCTGAAGGAAATGTCAAATTTCCTGTGTATGTCTGGTGATGCTCAGATGGCAAGTGGTAAGACAAAAACATTCCTGAAGTCATCCTCCTTTGTACAAAAGAGTTCGAAGAGGCCAGAGAGAACAAGCTACAGAGGCTCCAGAGCAAGGAAAGAAAAGAATGGTTATTGACTTCTATTCACAGGGATCACAGTCTTTGGGATACCATGAAATGAGGAGTTGAATAACACATTACAAGTTAGGGGAACTTCCATGGCTTTCAAAGCCTGTGAATTCCTTGTTGTCTATGGCCCACCCATACATACACATATAGAGTCTATTGGCATCTGGGGCGTGTTACCTTCTGTTAGCAAGGTAGCAGGGGGGCCTGTCCCTTATTGTAACACAGGGGTCAGAAGTGCTGGAGATTCTCAACATATGGTTCTTTAAAGAGATAACAGGTGCATAATCCTTATGTTTTCAGCATCTGTTTAGAAAGATCTGCTCAGTTCTCCCTAATAAAGATAATTGGTGTTTCCAGACAGAGAAGAATGCATGTCCTGGGAACATGAGCTAAGAAAAGGCTCCCAGCATCCTCATGCTAATCCTCACAGGATCAGGAAGAGACTGGGCCAGCCAGGCCTGCGGCACACTGCTGTGGGCCAAACACTTTCCTCTCCTCTTTCCTTCCTCCTTCTCAGTTTTCTTAGACTATCTTTCATTAGCCTGATCTTCATCTTCCTGAAATCACAGCACATCCAACTTTCATCCCTGGTACCTAGATGTATCCACTCTCCTCCTCACTGCCTTCCCTAATTGTGAGGTCCCCAAACATGAAGAGTCTCACTAGTTGTTTTCTTTAGCTAGGATCTCACTCTGTTGCCCAGGTTGGCCTCAAACTCATAGGTTCAGGCCACCCTCCTGCCTCAGTCTACCAATTAGCTGGGTTGACAGGCATTAGCGTTCTAGCTCAAACTCCTCTTCTTACATTTTTATTCTCCTTGGAATAACTTTTTCAATTGTCCACTACATAATTCTAACTCTTTACCTTGCCTTTGTAGTCCTAATAACTAGGTCCTCTGACGTACCCATCATCACTTCTCTTTACTCCCTTATGCAAATCCTTCCCTGAAATTAGAATGACCCTTCCCTGACTCCAGAAAAGACAATAATGTCGTCCCAGCATCCTCTTTCTCTCTTCTTTCCAGTTGCCATAGGTGAACAGCATTCTTCCACCACACCCTCCCACCTTGATATTCTGCCTCACTTTGGACCCATTACAGTGGAGTTGGGTCATGTGTCACCATCATATGAACCCCTGAAACCATGAGTTAAAATAAATTTTAGCTGCTCTCTAAATTGTCCTTCATAGAAATTTGGGTCACAGCAACAAAAACCTGAACACAGTCACTGAGGATGCATAGTAAGATTTAGAGACAAATAATATTGAGATGAAGGGTAAACATCTTTTATTTTTTTTATTGTAAACAAATGGCATACATGTTGTTTCTCTGTCTGTACATGGCGTAAAGGCATACCATTTGTGTAATCATAAATTTACATAGGGTAATGTTGTTTGATTCATTCTGCCATTTTTTCCCTTCCCCCCCTCCCCCCCCACCCTTCCCCTCCATCTATACAGTCCTTCCTTCCTCCATTCCTGCCCCCCTCCCTAAACCCAACTCCAACCCCAACACTAACCCTTCCCACCCCCCATTATGTGTCATCATCCACTTATTAGCGATATCATTCTTCCTTTGGTTTTTTGAGATTGGCTTATCTCACTTAGCATGATATTCTCCAGTTTCATCCATTTGCCTGCAAATGCCATAATTTTATCGTTCTTTATGGCTGAGTAATATTCCATTGTATATATATACCACATTTTCTTTATCCATTCATCAATTGAAGGACATCTAGGTTGGTTCCACAATCTGGCTATTGTGAACTGAGCAGCTATGAACATTGATGTGGCTGTATCTCTGTAATATGCTGATTTTAAGTCCTTTGGGTATAGGCCAAGGAGTGGGATAGCTGGGTCAAATGGTGTTTCCATTCCAAGTTTTCTAAGGAATCTCCACACTGCTTTCCAGAGTGGCTGCACTAATTTGCAGCCCCACCAGCAATGTAAGAGTGTACCTTTCTCCCCACATCCTCGCCAACACCTGTTGTTGCTTGTTTTCTTGATAATTGCCATTCTAATTGGGGTGAGATGGAATCTTAGGGTGGTTTTGATTTGCATTTCTCTTATTACTAGAGATGTTGAACATTTTTCCATATGTTTGTTGATTGCTTGTATATCTTCTTCTGTGAAGTGTCTGTTCATTTCCTTAGCCCATTTGTCAGTTGGATTATTTACATTCTTTGTGTAGAGTTTTTTGAGTTCTTTATAGATTCTGGAGATTAGTGCTCTATCTGAAGTATGATTGGCAAAGATTTTCTCCCACTCTGTAGGCTCTTTCTTTGCATTGCTTTGCTGATGATATGATGGTATACTTAGAGGAACCAGGAATTCCACCAGAAAACTTTTAGATCTCATAAGTGAATTCAGTAAAGTAGCGGGATTTAAGATCAATGCACATAAATCTAAGGCATTTTTATATATAAGCGATGAATCTTCAGAAAGAGAAATTAGGAAAACTACCCCATTCACAATAGCTTCGAAAAAAATAAAGTATTTGGGAATCAATCTCACAAAAGAGGTGAAAGACCTCTACAATGAGAACTACAAAACACTAAAGAAAGAAATTCAAGAAAACCTTAGAAGATGGAAAGATCTCCCATGTTCTTGGATAGGAAGAATTAATATTGTCAAAATGGCCATACTACCAAAAGTGCTATACAGATTCAATGCAATTCCAATTAAAATCCCAATGATGTACCTTACAGAAATAGAGCAAGCAATTATGAAATTCATCTGGAAAAATAAAAAACCCAGAATAGCTAAAGCAATCCTTGGCAGAAAGAGTGAAGCAGGGGGTATCGCAATACCAGATCTTCAACTCTACTACAAAGCAATAGTAACAAAAACGGCATGGTATTGGTACCAAAATAGAAAGGTGGATCAATGGTACAGAATAGAGGACACAGACACAAACCCAAATAAATACAATTTTCTCATACTAGACAAAGGGGCCAAAAATATGCAATGGAGAAAAGATAGCCTCTTCAACAAATGGTGCTGGGAGAATTGGAAATCCATATGCAACAGAATGAAACTAAACCCATATCTCTCACCATGCACGTAACTAAACTCAAAATGGATCAAGGATCTCGGAATCAGACCAGAGACCTTGCATCTTATAGAAGAAAAAGTAGGTCCAGAGCTTCAACATGTCGGCTTAGGACCAGACTTCCTCAACAGGACTCCCATAGCACAAGAAATAAAAGCAAGAATTAATAACTGGGATAGATTCAAACTTAAAAGCTTTCTCTCAGCAAAGGGTAAACATCTTGAACCAATACATCTGCTCATTCAAAAACTTGACAAGCTCAGATAAAAGGATCTTAGTGTTGCAAGAACTGAAATAGACCACTGACACGAGATTGTCGTTAATCTGGCACATCATGCAGTTTGTTCTCAAATGCCCTGTGAAGCAAGTTATTTACAAGAAATCATCATTTGACAACTTTCAAGATCAGGAAACTTCCTTGTATATGGCCAACCTCTGATGTCCTGAACTCTTCCTTTACATGTTTTCCTTGTATATACCCATGATGCCACTAAGCAACTTTATTCTCCTCTCCCCAGGTCCTTTAAATATTGGAAGCTGGATCCCAGCTCCCTTTGATTTCTCAATCTTTAATGTTGACAAATTCTCTCCAAATTTCTGGCCCACTGTCATGTGCTGTCTATTAATAAAAGTTCCCAAATCAACCAAGGCCCTGGCGTGTTTGTCCTCCCATAAGGACATTCCCTTTAACATATGGCATACTGAGACATTGGAACTTGCAGGCAGTTTTGTCTCAAGGGTGGCATCTATTCCCCATGGATTCACTCTCTGTTCCCTCCCATGAAGGACTACAAAGTTAGTTCTCCCCATTCAGGCCCTCCGCCATAGATATTTTAAATCAAGGTGAGTGTCGTGTCATATTTTCTGTGGCTTGAATTTTGCCTCTCTTCCTCCCTGCACATATTTAACAAGACTAACCTTAGCATATACTCTGCATTCCTGGGAGACAGAGAAGGTATGTGTCAAACTCCTGAAGTACTAACATGCTATGGATTGAACAAGGGGAAGTCCTCAATAAAAGATCAAGAGAGAGCTTGGGTTGTATTTATGCTCTTTCTCCTGGTGCTTTTTGTGCAGAGAAAGGATGGGACTGAGCTGATACTGTGGCTTGTACACACTATTTACATGTGAGTATCAGTGAACATTCATAGGGTAATCCTCATACAATAAAGATGGTCTTTTCATTCTTCTCACCCCATCAATAACAGCAAATGTGTCATCTCCTGGCTTATTAATGTCCTGGCAAGGAATTATCATATCATGCATATCTTCTGAGAGATGTCTTCACATTTCTAATCCTCATCAAACCCAGTCCTCCCTGTGGGTGTTTCTGAGACACAGAATCCATTTTTTAAAAAGATTCCAAGATAGTCAAATTCAAGGTCTCACTGGGAACCTGTGATAGAGCAGAAAGCCTGGGTGCAGGTGTTGAGTCAAAGCCCTTCCAGTGCAGGATAGATTTTCCATAGAGACCCTCACAAATCTGCAGTTCCTCCTGAAAGCATTCAGTGAAGTGCTGGCCCTGTTCATGGACAAAGTGCACTCACACTACAGTGTTTTGGAGTCTGTGTCATGGGCCATAGACCTCTTTGTGTCTGACTGGTAAAGTTAATGCTTAAGTTTAAAATTATTTCATAATAATTCTTTGCAAAATATAATGAATAAAAGTTGTTAATCTTTAACAGGTCAGAATTCAGAACAGTAGGCCCACCTTAACTTTGGAGTGAGGCAGACATTGGGCCCATGTTCCCACCACACACCAGTTGTGGATTCTTGGGCAGGTTTAGGGTCCTCGCTGAGTTTCAATGTCTCAGCTCAAACAAAAAGATACCACCATGAAAGGATCTGTGGAGGATGTAATGGTCTACAATGTATAGAGTACTCACTTGGCACTCACTGGACATTGTGCACAACAGACGCAAGTAAATGAAGATTTCAATATAACCTGGTGAATTTCTGTGAATCTAAGAAAAAAAAAACTTTATATCATTGTATCTAAGCAGCACTGGGTTCAGGAAATATGATGTTTTCATTTCAAAATGGTACCAAATAAAGAACTGGGGAACAACATTTCTCATGGCTAATTTCTCAATAATACACTGAGACATAGTGAAACACATCAGAGTTTTGTTTTTCCTCCAAACTGGTTTACTGAGGAAAGAATACTCTGAATTCCAAAGGTTTATTTCTTATGAAAATGTTAACACTATCTTAAATTGGTAAACAGGAGAATTGAACTTTGTCTCTACTTATTCCATGAAGCTGCCATTCCTTAAAGTCCTTGTTCAACAAGTGGACATTTCTGGAATTTGTGAAGACGAGAAGTGTTCTATTGGCCCAGATACTGAGGAAGGGGCTTGTCATGCACACTGGTGTTGGCATTTTACATGAGAAGAGAAATCTGAGACTAGATGCATAGTGGGAACTATAAACTCAGATGGGGAAAAAAGCATCAATGTTGCCAAGGGATGTATGGAGGAAAGTGAACTAGGTTGTTTAATTGGAGGAAAGTCATCTCAGAGGAAACAGAGAATTTGAGCTGGGACCCAGGAAACATAAGGCCATTAAGTAACTGGGTAAAGGACTTGCTACTACATGTGCCTGTCCAGAGAAGAGTGGAGGGTAGACTCAATACATATAATTCACCAGAACATTGTTGGAGAGATTAAAAAAAAAACATTTAAAGACAGATGCTGATAGACACTTGCTGTACAGACAGTCTGACAGGCTGTGGTGGTGAGTGTGAGGTGTTAATGATCCCGTCTGCCCTAACTCCCTTCTATATGCATATCTATGGCCTGCACAGTGAAGACCAAATTCAAAGAGATCAAGACAGGTAGTAGGAAGAAGGCAAAGCTGGAGATTTTCAGTCCTCTTAATCTGCTCTAAAAGAAAATTGATCTCCTGGACCTGCAAACACATCTATCAACTTAGTAGAGAATTTGGAGGCTACTTGGGAGACCAGTTGGATTATGATAGGAGTACTCACTGCTTCCAGTTGGACTGACACTAAGCTCAACTGAAGGGAGGACAACACTTCTGAGATCATCTTGTGAGTCTGAAGAATCAGTATCACCAGAGGGTATATGATAACATTCATCTGGCAGGAGTTCATTCTCTTTCTTCTCCTGCCGTTCACTGTCAAGACTGGTGAGATTGGGAAAAAACAACAGATAATATCAAGATGGAATAGAATCATAGCATCCCAGATGATCATGGTCAGAACAGTATGGACCCCTCTTTAAAAAAAAAAAAAAAAAGGAAGGAAAGTGTTCTGCACTGATGTCCATAGCTTGGGTGTCATGGGCATGGGAATGAGAAAGAGAGAAAAAGAGCCACTAGTACCCAGTGCACTGGGCAGATCACAAGCTGATGAGGAAGGAGGTTTAAGTCCACGTGGAAGGAACAGTCACAAGAGGGAGTACACAATAAGAAGCATAGCAGTGGTCAACCTTGTGCATAACCACCTGCCCAGTGAATCAGTCTCAGCATTGTAGATTGCCAGAGACCTTACAAATGAACAAGTGACTTTTAATGGGAAAGAAGTCCCCAAGACTCCTTAGGTCCCCTTGGACAGACTCACTTTACAACTACCACAAAAAAATCAATTACCTGGCTAAAAGGGATACATCATCTTTGGTCATGTGAACAACATCACAGCAATCAGAAGCCTTTTTGAAACTTTGATTATGGAATCTGCAGCTAATTTTGACCTCACGATGTATATTTCATCATATTGTCTTTTGTTATTATCCCTGATCATTCATTGTTACCTGGAATCCAATGTCTCTTGCTATTCTTCATTTTTTAATTTTGATTCATTGTACACGAATGGGGTACAACTATTGTTTCTCTGGTTGTACACAAAGTAGAGTCGCACCATTTGTGTAATCATACATGTACACAGGGTAATGATGTTTGTATCATTCTTTTATTTTGCCTTCCTCCAACCCCTGGCCCACCCCTCATTTTCTTCTATACAATCCATTCTTGCCTCCCCTCCATCCCTTGTTATGTATCATCATCCCCTTATCAGAAAAAACATTCACTCTTTGGTTTTATGGAATTGGCTTATCTCACTTAGCATGATTTTCTCCAACTACATTCATTTACCTGCAAATGACATAATTTTATTATTCTTTATGGTTGAATAATATTCCATTGTGTATATATACCACAGTTTCTTTATCCATTCACCTATTGAAGGGCATCTAGGTTGGTTCCACAATCTGGCTATGGTGAATTGAGCAGCAATGAACATTGATGTGGCTGTATCTCTGTAGTATGCTGATTTTAAGTTGTTTGGGTATAGGCCAAGGAGTGGGATAGCTGGGTCAAATGGTGGTTCCATTTAAGCTTTTTGAGAAATCTCCACACTGTTTCCTGAGTGGCTGTACCAATTTGCAGCCCCACCAGCAATGTATGAGTGTACCTTTTCCCCCACATCCTTGCCAAAACATATTGTTGCTTGTATTCTTGATAATAGCCATTCTAATTGGGGTGAGATTAAATCTTAGGGTAGTTTTGATTTGCATTTCTCTTATTACTAGAGATGTTGAACATTTTTTCCTATATCTGTTGATTGCTTGTAGATCTTCTGTGAAGTGTCTGTTCATTTCCTTAGCCCATTTATTGATTGGGTTATTTGTATTCTTGGTGTAAAGTTTTTTGAGTTCTTTATAGATTCTGGAGATTAGTGCTCTATCTGAAGTATGTGTGGCAAAGATTTCACCCACTCTGTAGGCTGTAACTTCACATTGTTGATTGTTTCCTTTGCTGAGGAAAAGTTTTGTAGCTTGAATCTGTCCCAATTATTGATTCTTACTTTTATTTCTTGTGTTTTGGGAGTCATGTTAAGGAAGTCTAGTTCTAAGCTGACATGATGAAGATTTTGACCCACTTTTTCTTCTATTATATGTAGGGTCTCTGGTCTAATTCCTAGGTCATTGATCCATTTTGAGTTGAGTTTTGTGCAGGGTGAATGATAGCGGTTTTTTTTTTATTTTGGTGCAGATGGATTTCCAGTTTTCCCAGCACCATTTGTTGAAGAGACTATCTTTTCTCCATTGTATGTTTTTGGCACCTTTGTTAGTATGAGAAAACTGTACTTATGTGGGTTTGTCTCTGTGTCCTCTATTCTGTGCCATTGATTCTGTGTGTCTATTTTGGTGTCAGTACCATGCCATTCTTCTTACTATTGCTCTGTGGTGTAGTTGAAGGTCTGGTATTGTGATACCCCTGCTTCACTCTTCCTGCTAAGTATTGCTTCATCTATTCTGGGTCTCTTATTCTTCCAAATGAATTTAAAGATTGCTTGCTCTATTTCTATGAAATATATAATTGGAATTTTAACTGGAATTGCACTGAATTTCTGTAGCACTTTTGGTAGTATGGCTATTTTGACAATATTAATTCTGTGTATCCAAGAACATGGGAGATCTTTCCATCTTCAAAGGTTTTCTTTAAATTTCTTTCTCTAGTATTCTGTAGTTATCATTGTAGAGGTCTTTCACCTCCTTTGTTAGGGTGATTCCCAAGTATTTTATTATTTTCTGGCTGTTGAGAATGGGGTAGTTTTTCTAATATCTCTTTCAGAGGGTTCATCAATTATGAATAAAAATGCATTAGATCTATGAGTGTTGATTTTATATCCTTCTAATTTACTGAATTCATTTATGAATTCTAGAAGTTTTCTGGTGGAATTTTCCAGCTCCTATAAATACAGAATCATGTCATCCACAAATAGAGATAGTTTGAGTTTTTTTTCCCTATTCATATCTCTTTAATTTCTTTGGTTTGTCTAATTGGTCTGGGTAGAGTTTCAAAGACAATGTTGAATAAAAGTGGTGAAAGAGGGCACCCCTGCCTTGTTCCAGTTTTTAGGGGGAATGCTTTCAGTTTTTCTCCATTTAGAATGATGTTGGCAGTAGACTTAGCATAGATAGCCTTTACAATGTTGAGGTATGTGCCTAGGGATCTATTTTTTCTAGTGTTTTGAGCATGAAGAGGTGCTGTATTTTATCAAATGCTTTTTCTTCATCTATTGAAATAATCATGTGATTCTTAACTTTAAGCCTGCTGATATTGTGAATTACATTTATTGATTTCTGGATGCTGAACCAACCTTGCATCACTGGGATGAAACCCATTTAATCTTGGTGCATCATCTTTTTAATATGTTTTTTATGTGATTTGCTAAAATTTTGATAAGAATTTTTGCATCTATGTTCATTAGGAATATTGGTCTGAAGTTTTCTTTCCTCGATGTGTCTCTGTCTGGTTTAGGTATCAGGGTGATATTAGCTTCATAGAACGAGTTTGGAAGGGTTCCCTCTTCTATTTCATGGAATACTTTGAGGAATATTGGAATGAGTTCCTCTTTGAAGGTCTTGTAGAACTTGGCTGAGAATTCATCTGGTCCCAGACTTTTCTTTGTTGGTAGGCTTTTGATGACCTCTTCTATTTCATTGCTTGAAATTGATTTATTTAAGTTGTGTATGTCCTCCTGTTTCCATTTAGGTAATTCATATGTCTCTAGAAACTTGTTGATGTCTTGGAGGTTTTCTGTTACGTTGGAGTATAGATTTTCGAAATACCTTGTAATTGTGTTTTGTATTTCAATAGTGTTTATCATGATATTTCCTTTTTTATCATAAATTTTAATAATTTGAATTTTCTCTCTCCTTCTGTGCATTAGTGGGTCTAAGGGTTTATCAATTTTGTTTATTTTTTTCAAAGAACCAATTTTTTGTTTTGTCAATTTTTTAAATTGTTTCCTCTGTTTCCATTTCATTGATTTCATCTCTGATTTTAATTATTTCCTAACTTCTACTACTTTTGATGTTGTTCTGTTCTTCTTTTTCTAGGGCTTTGAGTTGTAATGTTAGGTCATTTATTTGTTGACTTTTTCTTTTCTCATTGAATGTGCTCCGTGCAATGAATTTTTCTCTTAGTACTGCTTTCATAGTGTCCCAGAGATTTTAATATGTTGTATTGCTGTTCTCATTTACCTCTAAGAATTTTTTCATCTCCCCCCTGATGTCTTCTGTTATCCATGCATCATTCAATAGTGTATTATTTAGTCTCCAGGTGTTGGAGTAATTTCTGTTTTTATTTTATCACTGATTTCTAATTTCATTCCATTATTATCTGAGAGAATACAAGGTAGTATCTCTATTTTTTGTATTTGCTAAGTGTAGCTTTGCAGCATAACATATGGTCTATTTTAGAGAAGGATACATGTGCTGCTGAGAAGGAAGTATATTCGCTCACTGATGGATGGAATATTGTATATATTTGAAGCTGGTGATTTATTTTCTTGCTATTGAGTTTATTTTTGTTCCTGATATGTTTTAGATGTTAATCCTTTATCAGATATGTAGATGGTGAATATTTTCTTCCTTTCTGTATGTCATATCTTTACATTGTGAGTTGTTTTCTTAGCTGTGCTTTTGCTGTAATATTAAAAAAAAAAAAGTTGTTCCTTTGTCCTGAGGCTTTTACAGTATGTTTTCTTCTAGCCTAGTATTTTCATGATTTCAAGCCTTTAAGTTTTTAATCCATTTTTTATTTGATTTGTGTATACAATATGACCTAAAGGTCTAATTTTATTCTTTTGCTTGTAGATGTCCAGTTTTCTCAGCAGCATTTATTGACAAAATGATCCTGTCCCTACTATTTTTTAACTTCATGGAAAATCAGTTGCTATAAATGTGTATATTTTTATCTGCAGCCTTTTTTCCTTCCCATTCATCTATACATTTGTTTTTATTCTAGCAGCATGCTTTTTTGGTCACCGTGGT
Organism: Sciurus carolinensis; assembly: GCF_902686445.1. Taxonomy (NCBI): domain Eukaryota; kingdom Metazoa; phylum Chordata; class Mammalia; order Rodentia; family Sciuridae; genus Sciurus; species Sciurus carolinensis. The sequence continues at coordinate 67,499,380 of NC_062232.1, read as the reverse complement.
ATAAATCCCACTTGACCATAGTAAATGGTCTTCTTAATGTTATGTTGAATTTAGTTTGCTGGTATTTTATTAGGGATATTTACATCTGATATAATGACTTATAGTTTTGTCTTCTTGTAGTGTCCTCATCTGGCTTTCTCTCAGATTATTACTGGTTTCATAAAATGCTGTGTTTCCACTGTCATTTTTATGGATAATTTTAATTTTCCTTTCAATTTTATTATTGACCCATTGGTTTCCATCATATTTTTAAATTTTCATATATTTAATTAAATTAAAATATGTTTAATTTTCATGTATTGAAACTTTCCAAAGTTATACCTGTTATATATTTCTAATTTTATAATTGTGGTTAGAATATTTACTTAATATGATTTCATTAACCTTATTTTTGTTATAACTTTCTTTATGATCAAACAGTTCATCTGTGCTAGAGAATGTTCTATGTACCCTTGAGAAGAATGTGAATTCTACTGCTGAGGGATAAAAAATGCTGTACAATATAAGTCTATTTGACCTATAGTACAATTTATTTTCTTAATTATTTATTTTTTTATGTGGGTTCCTCACTGTGTCTTCTATTCTGTACCATTGGACTGCCTGTCTATTTTGGTGCCAATACTATGCCATTTTTCTTACTATTGCTCTGTAGTATAGTTTATGGTCTGGTATTGTGATACCTACTGCTTTGCTATTCCCGCTCAACATTGTTTTGGCTATTGGAGTTCTCTTATTCTTCCAGATGAAGTTCATGATTGCTTTCTCTATTTCTATAGGGAATGTCATTGGGATTTTCATTGGAATTGCATTGAATCTGTATTGTGCCTTTGGTAGTATGACCATTTTGACAATATTGATTCTGTCTATCCAAGAACATGGGAGATCTTTCCATCTTCTAATGTTTTCTTCAACTTCTTTCTTTAGTGTTCTGTAGTTATCACTGCAGAGATCTTTCACCTCTTTTGTTAGATTTATTCCCAAGTATTTTATTTCATTTTTTGGAGTGGTTGTCCTAATTCCTCTTTCAGAGGATTCATCACTTATGAATAGAAATGCATTAGATTTATGTGTGTTGATTTTATATCATGCTAATTTGCTGAATTCATTTATTAGTTCTAGTAGTTTTCTACTGGAGTATTTAGAATCCTCTAATTATAGAATCATGTCAACAGCAAAGAGTGACAGCTTGAGTTCTTCTTTTCCCATCCCTTTAATTTCTTTGATCTAATTGGTCTGGTGGATGGTGTTGAATAGAAGTGATGAAAGAGGGCATCCCTCCCTTGTTCCAGTTTTTAGGGGGAAAGCTTTCCATTTTTCTTCATTTAGAATGATGTTGGCAGTTGACTTAGCATAGATAGCTTTTACAATGTTGAGGTATGTGTGTACTATCTCTAACTTTTTCTAGTGTTTTGAGAATGAAGGGGTGTTGTATTTTATCATATGCTTTCGCAGAATCTATTGAAATAATCATATGATTCTTAACTTTAAGTATATTGATGTGATGAATTACATTTATTGATTTCCGGATTTTGAACCAACCTTGCATCCCTGGGATAAACCCCACTTGATCATGGTGCACTATCTTTTTAATATGTTTTTGCATGTGATTTGCCTGTATTGTGTTAAGGATTTATGCATCTATGTTCATCAGGGATATTGGTCTAATTTTCTTTTCCTTGATGCATCTTTGCATGGTTTTGGTATTAGAGTGATAATATCTTCATTGGATGAGTTTGGAAAGATTCCCTCCTTTTCTTTTTCCTGGAATAGTTTGAGGAACATTGGTATTAGTTCTCCTTTAAAGGTCTTGTAGAATTCAACTGAGAATCCATCTGATCCTGGGCTTTTCTTGGTTGGCAGGCTTTCGATGACTTCTTCTATTTCATTGCCTGAAACTGATCTATTTAAATTGTGTATGTCCTCCTGATTCAGATTGGGAAGATCATATTTCTCTAGAAATTTGTTGATGTCTTCAATATTTTCTATTTGTTTGGCATATAGATTTTCAAAGTAGTTACTCCTTATGTTATGTATTTCAGTGGTGTCTGTTATGATATTTCCTTTTTTAGTAATTTGATTTTTCTCTCTCCTTCTCTTTGTTAGTGGGATAAGGGTTTATCTATTTTGTTTACTTTTTCAAAGAACCAACTTTTTGTTTTGTCAATATTTTGAATTGTTTTTTTTGCTTCAATTTCATCTCTGATTTTAATTATTCCCTGTCTTCTACTACTTATGGTGTTGTTCTGTTATTCATTTCATAGGGCTTTGAGATGTAATGTTAGGTCATTTACTTGTAGACTTTTTATTGTTTTCTTGAATGCACTCCATGCAATGAACTTTCCTCTTAGTACTGCTTTCAGAGTGTCTCAAAGATTTTGATATGTTGCATTGTTGTTCTAATTTACCTCTAGTAATTTTTTTTATTTCCTCCCTGATATCTTCTGTTATCATTGCATCATTCAATAGCATATTATTTAGTCTCCAGTTGTAGGAGTAGTTTCTGTTTGTTATTTTATTGATTATTTCTAATTGCATTCCATTATGGTCTAATAGGATACAATGAAGTATCTCTATTTTTTTGTATTTACTAATGGCTTTTTTGTGGCATAGCATATGGTGTATTTTAGAGAAGGATCCATGAACTGCTGAGAAGAATGTATATTCATTCAATGATGGATGAAATACTCTGTAAATGTCCATTAACTCTATATCATTGATTGTATTATTTAGTTCTATAGTTTATTTGTTCAGTTTTTGTTTTGAGGATCTACCAGTGGTGAGAGATGTGTGCTAAAGTTCCCCACTATTATTGTGTTTTGATCTATTTGATTCTTAAAATTGAGAATGGTTTGTTTGATATACATAGATGCTCCATTGTTTGGGGCATAAATATTTAAAATCTTTATGTCTTGCTGACTTATTCTTCCCTTAAGCAGTATGAAATGTTCTTCTTTATCCCTTCTGACCAACTTAGGTTTGAATTCCACTTTTTCTGATATGAGGGTGGAGACCCCTGCTTTTTTCTGAGTCCATGTGCATGGTAGGTTTTTTCCCATCCTTTCACTTTTAGTCTGTGGGTATCTTTTTCTATGAGATGAGTCTCTTGAAGGCAGCATATCTATCAGTCTATGTCTTTTGATTATTGAGTTTAGTCCATTAGCATTCAGTGTTATTATTGTGATATGGTTTGTATTCCTGGTCATTTTGGCTTATTTTTGGTTTTTAACTTGACTTGGTTTCTCCTTTGATTGGCTTTTCCTTTAGGGTAGTTCCTCCTTTTGCTGACTTGTATTGTTGTTTTTCACTTCCTCCTCGTGAAATATTTTGCTGAGAATGTTTTGTAGTACAGGCTTTCTATTTGAACTTCTTTTAACTTTTGTTTATCATGCAAAGATTTTATTTCATCATCAAATCTGAAGGTGAGTTTTGCTGAGTATAGAATTCTTGTTTGGCATCCATGTTCTTTCAGAGCTTGAAATATATTGTTCCAAGCCCTTCTTGCTTTTAGGATCTAGGTTGAGAAACCTGCTGATATCCATATTTTTTTCCCCTTATTAGTAGTCTGAGACTTTTCTCTTGAAACCTTTAAAATCCTCTCTTTATTTTGTATGTGAGTTATTTTCATTATAATGTGCCTTGGTGTGGATCTGTTGTAATTTTGTGCACCTGGTCTTTTCATATCTCATAATATTTGAAGTTTCCATTCATGATTTGTTACCATCTTCTCTGTTTGGTCAACTTTATTTTCAAGATTAAATATTTTGTCTTCATTGTCTGAGATTCTGTCTTTCACAAGGTCTATTTTGTTGATGATGCTTTCTATTGAGTTTTTAGTTTGGTTTATTGTTTCTTTCAAGTATTTTGCTTTTTGTCAGAATATCTCTTTATTGAAGTGTTCTTCTGCATTTGCTCTTTTAACTTTTTATTGGAGTGATCATGCATTGCCTGCATTTGCACTCTTATCTTTTGCTTCATGGAACACCTTAATTATGCAGATACTAAACTCTTTTTCTGTCATTTATACTGCCATGCTGTCTTTGGATTCTATCAAAATAGCATCTTGGTTTGTTGGGGACACTTTCTTCCTCTCTTTTTTCACTTTTCTGTATATTCCTCTCTAGCAGTGGAGATCTGAGTTTGAAGTTTCCCCCCTGTAGGCTTATTGTGACCCTGTAGTTTTCCAGTACCTCTCCTTTGAGGGGGAGACCATTATTAGCAACACTCAATACAAAGAAAATGCAGCCCTGAACCAGAGAGATCCTATAAAGATATTAACATTACTGTAATAAACAGGACGAGTTTGATTATCATTTACAGTATTTCTAGTGGTGAACAAAGAAGTTGGGAAGGGTGTATGATGTAAGTTAGTAAGTAGAGGTACCTGTCAAAGGGCCTCCAGTCTCTTGTAGGTGTCTCAGGAAGAGAGCTGCCCTTTCAGTGATGGTGACCACGCCCTCAGGAATAATTCAAAATGTCTGCACTAGACTCCAAAGAAGCTGAGGAGCCACAGCAAGGGTGAGCCAAGTCAGTAAGGTGGGGTGGGGGATGGGTAGGTGGGCGTAGCCTACAGTACATTTTAATAACAGTCTTTCCTGAATAATTTTCTCTCTGAATCATCAGTCCAATGCTGAAAGCCAGGTGTTGAAGATTCTCTATACTTAGTCTATTAAAATCAATATCTACCTCATTTCTATTACTATTTGCATTTTATATTTAGGTGCTCTGAAGTTGGGTGCATATATATTTGCAACTATTATACCCTCCTGGTGAACTGAACTCTTTATAACTGTTTACTGACCTTACTTTTTGCTTTTTACACTTTTTGACTGGAAGTCTATATTCTTGAATATAAGTATTATTAATTATTTTTTGGTATTAATTTGCATAGAATATCTTTTTGCTTCCATTCTCTTTCAGTGTATGTGTGCTATTACAAGGTTAAGTGAGTCTCTTACAGGAAGTATACAATTCTGTCTAGTTTTTATAATTCCTTTGAGGTCAGAATTAAAGACAAACAGTTAATGTAGAATAGGTGATTGAGTTGGATCAAGAAAATGGAGACAGATTTGAGTTCAGGAAGTTGGAAACCACACCTGGGAGATTGAAATGTTCATGTCTCCAGAGCTGTTTGATACCACCCCTCCCAAAAAGGTTGTTAAGGAAGCAAACCATGAGCAGAAAGTTAGTAATCAATGCCCCCTTGGCTGCCCCTCCTTTCCTGCCTTGCACTCCACCTTCGCCCTTTCAGTTCACCTGCTCACCACCCACCCCATCCCACTGACATCTCCTAGTCACTATGCAGGATGGGGTAAAATGAACAAGGGAGAAGAATGCAAAATAACTAATAAAAATTTAGTCTATAAAAGGGGTACAGCACTCTAACTTCTTGGGATACCAGAATATCAACCATGGTGTGGCTGAAGGTAATGCCGTGGGTGGTGAAGAGTTCTGCATCCTCAAATGTTGAAGTTTGAACATGAGAGAAGCACACTGAGACAAGCATATAGAGCAGGTTTTATTTAAAAGTAGTAACATAGACTTCTTTTGGGAGGGAGAAAGGGACCATGGGATTACAGGCACTGTGCCCAGCACTTTATGTCTTTTGATTGGAGAATTTAACACATTTTCATTCATGTGAAAGAATGGTGTGAATCTACATTGTGAACAATCATAGAAATGAAAAGTTGTACGCCATTTGAGTGCAATAAATCAAAATGCAGTCTGTAAAAATGAAAATAAATTAATAAAAAAGGGGAAAAAAGAAAAATTATTTACAGGTAAGGATTAATACTGCCATTTGATAATTTTTTTGGTTATTTTAGAAATACTTTGTTCCTTTCTTCTCTTGTTTTCATCCCATATGGTTAAGTGAATTTTCTCTAGTGATAGGATCTGGTTATTTACATTTTTTGTTGGTATATCTACTATAAAACTTTACATTGTGCTTATGATTAGGCGCACATAAAATGTCTTAAATCTGGTAATTTAAAATTCACAACTAACCCTAGGGTGCATAAAAAGTTTTACAATTTTACTCCATTATCCTTCCTACTTTTCAATATTTTTATCATGGTTTAATCCTTTTTATATTGTATGTTCCTTAATAAATTATTGCAGCTATTAAGAGATAATTTATACACAATGATTATAATATTAAATTATTCTGAATTTGACTATTCATTTACTAAAACCAGATAGTTTCATATATTTTATATTACTATTTTTTGTACTATTGTTTTGCTTTCTTTTCTTTTGTTTCCAGTAGCTCTCTTTCATATGTCTTATAAAGACATGTCTGGTGGTGCTGACCTACTGAAGTTCTGTTTGTCTTGGAGTCTACATCTCCTTACTCTGAAGAATAGCTCTTCTGAGAATACTTGGTTGACAAGTTTTCTGTGTCCCTCGGCACATTGAATACATCATCGAATTTTCTTCTGTCCTTTCAACTTTCTTCTTAGAAATCTACTGCTAGTCTTATTGGGACTCCCTTACATTTATTTGCTTCTGCCGTCTTTCTCTTTTCATTATCTCTTTCCTTTATCCTTTATTTTTGAAAATTTTATCACATCTTGATGTAATTGAATTGGGATCAAATCTGATTTTTAGACCTTTAGAATAAGACTAGTGAATGATCAGCATTCAGAAATGATGGTCCTCAATTGAGGTCTTGTTCAAATCCCGAAATTATATTAATGAGCACCATCAAGTCTTCTTTAAATGTAAAAGGCCTTGAGGTTCACCTGTGGGAATGCCTCCAGGTAACTTCTTTGTCCCAGAAATGGGAAAACAGGAAGATAGGGGTGAACCCAGATGGAAGTTATAGGAAGGCAAGAGCCTTTATTTTTGTTTTCAATGTGTGCCTTATATAGATTTTGGCACATAGTCTACCTAGAACCACATATAAACTCCTAAGCTAGCACCAAAATGATTTTTTTCTGCTATTCAGGTCCCTCCCACATGTGGGAGTTCTGTCTCTTCTTGCTTAAATAATCATGCTCTGTTTACTCTTCCCTTCTGTGATTCTGCATGAATTTTATTCTTCAAAATTTCTGGTAAATGGATGAAGTTGGAAAATACCATGCTAAGTGAAATAGGCCAAGCCCAAAAAACCAAAGGCTAAATGTTTTCTCTGATAAGTGCATGACAATATATAATGATGGGGGGTGGCAGGGGAAGAGAAGAATGAAGGAACTTTGGATGGTGTAAAGGAAAAAGGGGTGGGAAGGGGTGGGAATGGAAAAACAGTAGAATGAAACAGACAGTATTACCCTATATCTATGTTTGATTACATAAATGGTGTGAATATACATTGTGTACAACCAGAAAAATGAAAAGCTGAACCCCATTTGTGTACAATGAATCAAAATCAAAATGTGTCTGTAAAAATAAAAAATATTTTAATTAAAAACAAAAACATTTCTGAGACAAGAACCCAAGAAAATTGATGAAGTGGGGAATCTACTCTCATCTCAAAATTCTGGTTTCACTTTTACATTCTTGTACCTGAATATTTATGTTTCCTTCAGAATTTAAAAGTTTCCTAATATTATTTTTTAAATGTGCTTTCTACATTTTTTTCTACTTCTTTCACTCCTATAACTCCAAAATATTCTGTATTTATTCTGTTGAATATAATTTGTATACTGTCTTCCATCTTTTCCATTTTATTTTTTTTCTCCATAATATATATATTTTAATAACCTGTTTTTAAAATCACAGATTATTTTTTCCACTTAGCCAATTCTGCTGTCAATCCTCTTAATTCCTATTATATTTTCAGCACCAAAATTTTTAAAATAATTTTAATTTTTATTAAATATCTCCTTTGATTATTGTCAAGAGCTTGGTCCTTGTCCCTGATGCCAATCCAGTAATGAAGACACAGTTTTGAGAAAAAAGGAAAAACACAGTTTATTGCTGTGCTAGTAAAGGAGAAACACAGGGGACTCCTGTCCCAAAGACTATGATTCTGCCCATTTTGAGGAACAGGGGGTTTTTAAGAGGTGATTCAGAGAAAATGAGATTAGGGAAGAGAGATCAGGAAGGGGAAGATCAGGGAGAAGAAAACCAGGGAGGAGAAGTTTATGGAGAAGAAGATCAGGGAAAAGGTTTGGAAAAAGAAAAAAAATCTAAGTTTCAAAGCGACACAGGATATAGTCAAAGCACCAAAAGAACCCGTTACGTTTCCACACTGTCAATTTCTAGCTTCCATTTCTATGGAAAGTAGGTGGGGGCAGTAACCTAATGTCCTTGTTCTTTATCAGGTGAGGCTTGGACAGTTAAGGGAATTCAGCATCAGAGCAGTCCAGAGGTCCATTGTGGCGGATGGCAGGTGACTGGACAAGGCATATATAGGGCAGGGATCATGCTAAGACAATAATAAACAAGACAGCAAAGCAGTACTATTTTGTAAATAATTATTACACAAAAAAATTAGTATTTAGCCAGTCTCTGAAAGCCATGAGGACAGTAACTCATAATCTTATCAGTGAAAAAGAGATCAAGTTTATAAATGTAGGAGGTTAGGAAGATTTGTAGGTCTATGAAATCAAACTCAAATTAACTCAGGACAATTTTGAGACTCTTGTCATTATTATTAGGCATTCTCAAACAAGAATCCTTCTGTTACAGCCTCCAGTTTTACTTGCTTTTGGTAGGACTGACAAAAGTATACATCTTAAATTACATTAAATACCATTGTTTTTCCTTTTAAATGTTCATGTAGGACTGTACTCAGGCTCTACTATCCTGCCAGGTATTTAAGACCAAGTTGGTCAAAACTGACCTTTTTCATATGTACTCTTAAGAGTCAGATGATATTCCCAAGAGATCTCTCTTGAGGACAAGCTTGAAGTCTCCTTGGTCCTTTAACTTTCCTCGACCAGTGGTGCCACTTGCCAGGAGGGTCAGGGTCTTGTTGACCATACGTGGCTTCTCTTAGAATTATCAGTGACATTTCCATCTCCAATGACCCTCTTCTTTGCAGAATGTGCACTGCTCAACTTCCTGTTCTCTAGGGCCCACTCAATCTTGCTGATTAGCAGATCTGGTGACTCACCAGAGTTGCAGGACCCACAAAGGAGTCCCATCATGAGCTGAAGGCTAGCCTATTTTGGAGCCATTCTAACATGGAGTTAGGTGGGAGGCCAAGCCTTATCTCAGGAAAGGCAGAGCTCTTCACAACTTACACATTACACCTGAAACATGAATCAAAGAGAGGCTAAGAAAGCTTTTAACTTTCTTTTTGTGGAAATAGTGGGAGAATGCTTACAATATTTAATATCACCTTTAAACAAATCAGGGTCTTTTAATACCTTCCAAAAATACATTTAAATTCCAATTTCAGTGTGAAAAGTAACACAAAATTGTACATATGTTTGTATATAGCAGGTTATTTTATCCAGCTATAAAACCTCAAATATGCAAATAAATACTAACCAAATTTGTTATTTCCATACAAAACTGAGATGTTTGCTATTCCTAATTTTAGTTTGGAGAAAAACAGCTTGGTAAAGTGCTCTCCAAAGCTCTACATTTAACTCAGTTTTAACTTCTAAAGTACAATTTAGAATCCAGAGTGTATGGTAACAATAATCACAGGTCTGCACGGGTCAACAAAAATCAAAGGATAGCCTTAAATCACTTGTACATTTAGAAAACTGTTAATGATCAGAAATTGACTTAGTCAAAGCCATCAGATATAAGACCAGTCTTCAAATGACAGTGTGGCCCTTCTATGTCAGATACATATACAAAAGAGAACACTTATTAATTATCTTGCCAGTAAACTTACATAAACTTTCATTTTAAAAATTTTTATGGAACACTTAGACAAGGCTTACAGAAATCAAGTTCTCAGATGCATACTTACACCTAGTAACATATATTTAGGGTGTCAACTATTGTTATAATCTAAATAACAGTGTTTGTTTAACAAGTTACAAAGTAATCATTTATGACTTTAAAACAGGTACAAACCTTTAAGACTTAGTTTCCCCAAGTAATAAGCCAAAAATACAAGAAAATTATCTCAACAGGTAAGAGTAGATCATTGTTTCAGACTTTGCTTCATATCAGTATATTAAAGTTCAAATAATATTAACTGTGCTAATTATGGCTAATTTAGTCACAAACACACACTTTTTGAGATTTACCTCTCACAAATCTTCTACAACATGCTTAAACATTCATACTTCTTTACATCCTTATTTTTGTTCTTTTACACTTAAACTTTAAACCAAGAATATTACTTTACCAGATAAAATACTTTTTCACCCAGAAACATTTTTTTACCTTCTAATTTTCCATACTAAAATATATTTCCATACCTCTAAATTTCTTTTATCTTTTCTAATTTCAGACCATTTCTTAAATTCATATTCTGAAACAATTCTTATGAATGTGATCTGTGCATTTAATTTACACAACAAATTTTATCCCAGGAGAGGGTTAGATAATCCAGCATATACAAACAAACAAAACCAAAAACAAAACAAAACAAAATCACTGTACCTTAATCTTTTTCTCCAATATTGCATTCAAGGGATTGGAGCAGATGATATTTTTAAGCTCACCTGTTGGGAGGGCGGGAGGGGTCTCTGCCACAGGGAACCAGTATGGGGGTGGTTTGTTAGCCAAATCAAAGTAGAGGAAGAGGAGGGATTAAGAGGGGGAGAAGAATTGAAAAGGAGATGTTTGGGATTGCAGGAAGAGCAAAGATCAGGTTTAGTGTGCAAAAAAGAGAAAGCTTGAAGATAAAGAATCCCTTTCTGTCTGCCTGCTTGCTCACAGAAGTTGTATGCCATTATGTGACCATTTTGAATTGATTATCTAAAGGATAAGTTTTGGTGGTTTTAGGCCAGGGATCAGGTAAAGGGGCTTAAGATTGTCTAATAGACACCCCAGGGATGAATTTGCCAGAATGGAGGATCCAGATCCCATGGTGGAGACTGATACAGTAGAGTCAGTGTCCAAGGCATCCCAAAGTCACAGACTAGTTGACTGGAGATAAGAAGGCAGCACAGTGGTGGGAGTCGTCCCCCAATCATCAGTGTGTGCTGGGCAAAACCAAGAGAGTTGAGGACCTGATGTCAGAATTTTTGAGAGAGAGAGCAAAGAGGAGCCTCAAACTTGAGAGAGAATCTCCACCATGAAGATTGGGACCCATGCATCCAATAAGGTCAACTATAGGGACCAGCCATAACTGTAAAAGTCATGACTGGGGGAACCCTGACTTCTCAACTGACTTAAGGGTGCCAGATAATCAACAGTCGCATCTCAGGTCAGCAGAGGAGTGCTTAAGTTGACCTAGGCGAGAACTCACCAATCTGAAATCAGTGGTGGATGTGAAGGAGAGCGTCTGGGTGAATGGAAGATGAGACCAGTGTCTCGGAGTCTGGGCAGACAGATGGGATTCCACTTGCCTAAGTGGTGGTAGAAGAGTTCACCCAAGTCAAGGCAGCAATCAAAACACCCAGAAACCACTCCACATGAGGGAACTCATGCAGAGATTTTAAGCGGATAGGCAGAGTGTCTGCCCATAGGGTGAGAAAGAGAGAGAGAGAGCAAGAGCGAGAGTGAGAATGAGTGAGAGAAAGAAAGTGAGTGAGAGTGAGGAGGGAAGAGAGAGATAAAGAGAGAAAGAATGGTGGCGGAGTCATTCTTAAGTAGTGGAATTTCATGGGCTAATAACAACAGACCAATAACTGGCAAGGAGGTTTGGGGGCTAACAATCTGAACCAATGACTAACTAGGAAGTTTGCGGGCTAACAATCTGGGTTGTAAAATAGCTTAGGGGGAGGAATAATGGTGTCGGCAAAATAGCAGATCTGATGCCAATAGTTTTCTGCATTCTGTTGAATTGTTTATATCTTCTTGAAATTTCCTAAGCTTCTTTAAAACATTTATTTTGATCTTTTGTCATTCAGCTTATATATCACCATTTCTTTGTGACTGGTTGTTGCCAAAAGCTTGGTCCTTGTCCCTGATGCCAACCCAATAATGAGAACATGGTTTTAACAAAAAAAAAAAAAAATGAAAAAAATGAAAAAGAAGGTTTATTGCTTTGCTAGCAAAGGTGAAACACAGGGGACTCAGGTCCCAGAGACTTTGATTCTGCCCATCAGCAGAAACAGGGGGATTTTAAAGAGGTGACTCAAAGGCTGCATTCCTGAGTTTTCTGTTGGAGTTGTAATTCACTTGTTATTTTGGGAGCTAGTCATTTCTGAGATCTTCTGGTACCATCCCCAAAGTCTGGCTTACTTTGTTTCTATAGTGGGTGTGTACTCATGGACAGATAACTCTGCCTAGAATGGGAAAGAAAGGTCATCCTCTTTCCCCTAAGATTAGGGAGGGGGAGAGATTAGGGAAGAGCAGGGAGAGAGTAATAGAAAGAAACATGTCCAGTTTAGAAATGAATTGCAGTTGCAGAGCAGCAAGGGCTACATTCAAGGCACAAAGTAGACCACTGTTACATGGTCACTTATATTTTATCTGGCACTTTCAGTGATGTCATGTTTCCTTGAATTGTCCTGATCCTTGTAGCCAAGTATTAAAATCTGTACTTTTGAAGAAGTGTGATGGCAAAACCATACCTGATTGTGAAATGAGATTATGAAAATATTACAGTAAGAGATCAATGCCTGGGGAAGGGGTCAGTTCCACTCTCCTCTCTTAGCCTTTCTCTAGGAAGTCCAATTAACCATGGGTCCCTACCTTTTGGATTGTCAATAACTACCCTTAGAGTCTAACTACTCCCTCTTGAAATGTAACAGATGCCTGTGTTTTTTCTTATCTGTTCTGTGAACATGCTTTATGTTAGAGATCCTGCATAAGACTTTCAGCTGCATAGATTAGGAATTTTTTTGAAAAGAGGAAAAAGCCATAATTATAAGATATATATAAATATTTAAATATTTATAAATATAAATATTGTGAGAAACTGTGGATCAGGGCTCAGAATTTGAGTTTTGTTTTCCTCTGAGCCTGCTGGCATAAAATAAAGTTTGGAGTTCTCCTTCCCTCTGAGTGCTGCTTGCTGCTTCTAGACCAGTCTGTTTCCTGGTGCAGAAGTAGGCTGACTCTCTCTGGGAAAGTTCTTTACCTGTAAATCTGAATAGGGGATATGCTTATCTACAAAAACCAATGTTTCTGGAGTCCTTGGACTTGTTAGATGGTGCCTCAGTTTACAGGCATGTGACTCTGGGATACATATCCCCTGGGTACACCATTTGTTGTGTCTTCTAGGATAAGTATAGCATCTGTATCCCTAGGGGCTAGTCTAAAACTTATGTTCTCAGTAACAAACCTTGTACTATTGAAGAGGGAAATATTACTGTTAGGTCAGGATTTAAGCAGCTGTATAAGAAAGAACAAAACAGCTAGCAACCCACTGCAAGCTCGTCGTTGAGCAGGGACATCAGGCAGCCAGCACATGCCAAAGAACAACCAATCAGACACCGGCAGATAAACCTTAGTGGCATCTTGCAACTACCCATCAATCAACAGAGTCCCCAGCCAACTCCAGGGGGACACTAAACCCTCAAACCTTCCCCCACCTATTCCGGCCTATAAAGACCCTGGTCAGCCGGGGCCACATGCGATTTTCTCCAACTCTCCACCCCGAGCTGTACCCTGAAATGCTGGGAATTTTGCCGGAGAGCCAAATTCCAATAATGCTTTGTTTTAGCCCTTTCTGTCTGCTTTTGTTTGGCCACCAGCCCTCACCCTCGAACTTACAATTATTTTATAACTTTGGTCTCTGTAAGAGTACTACTTAATTACTGAGGTCTATAAGAGTGTTGTTTACATATTGTTTAAATTGAAACATTTCTATGCTAGTTGTTTTTATATCTTAGGAATGTAAGCTTACAATATCTTGTGGAACTGCTGCCTGTGGTGAAGGCCACTTTGCAGCATCACTTGCAGGTGTTTCAGTGCCTTTGTTCTGCATCCGTGAACTTCTTATAAAAAGAATTCCTGTGTATGGTCTTTGGTCACCTAGGTCAAGAATTCAAACCCACCAATGTTGTATTGGTTAAGAAATGATGTCAAATTTCCTATAAAATCTCTGTGTAACCTCAGCTTGGGGCCCAGAATTTCAGTGATAATGAGGCAGCAGGCCAAAAGACAGTCAGTTTAGATAACAAATGGTTGGGTCAGAAAGATGGGGGCTGATTTAGGAGGAAATTAAATGCTAATACCTCCAGAACCCTTCTGCAACCTGTTGTCAAGGTGACCTGCCTCCAGGGAATTGTTCCTCTCTACAAGGGGTTGTTAATGAATGCTTCCTAGGCTACTCCCTTACTGCTTGGACCACTGAGTGGCTGCATTTCTGCCTTTGGCCCACCTTTTGGTCATGAGTCACTTTGGTCATGAGACATGTATACAGAATGGGGGGGCATGAGAATTAAAAAATTCTAAAATGTATAAAAAGGTGCAGGACACTCCCACTTCCTGGGATACCAGCTCTGAATCCCCTTTTTCCTCCTGGGAGAAGTCTGTCTCTGTTTGTGTTCTATTCTTTAAATAAATCTTGTGTTCTGTGCTCGCCTCGGCTTTTCTCAGGTGTTCAATCTCCACATCTGGGAAAAAGGAACTCAGACCTGATTGATTTTCATCACCAGCAGTATCAATAGCTCATCTGAGTCTGCTGATGTAAATAAACCTGAGTTCTCCAACCCTCTACGTGGTTCCTGGTCTATTGCTGAATGTGATTTCCATAACACTATGGCAGACAAAGCTAGGTGCTGTAAATTCCATCCTGAAACTGAAACAGGTCCAAAACCAAGGGCTACTTGTTCTGGTTCTGAAGCAGACACAAAGATCAGGCCTAATGGGGCCAGCCTAGTGCTTCAGTAGACCTTATACACAGGGACACTGGGACAGAGATGTCAGTAGGTATGGGCTAAAACCTGGGATCATCTTGGTCCTGGAACAAGCCTGAAGACTAGCCTCCAAGGTCAATTTTAAAGCTGGTCTAAAGTTTGGGGTGTCAGAGTCTGAGATAATAGTAAGGCATTTTTCAGGCCCAGAACTTCTAGATCCAGAATTCCAGTGTAACTGAAAGCTCAGTCCTTGTCCATGATGCCAATTCAATAACAAGGACAAGGTTTTGAGAAAAAGGAAAAAGAAGCTTTATTGCTTTGCTAGCAAAGGAGAAACACATGAGGCTCCTGTCCCTGAGGCTATGATTCTGCCCATCAGGGAAATCAGGGCTTTAAAGAAGCTCTTCAAAGGCTACATTCCAGGTGTGCCCTGACAGGGAGTCCCAGGGCACCCTGATGGTGTGTCAAGATTTACTTGTTAATTTGGGAAGCAGTCACTTCCAAGATCCTGTGGCAGACATCTCCTTCCTGTGGAGCACAAATAACTCAAAGTAATTTTGTCCCCCATCTTCAGATTAGGGAGGGGGAAAGGGAGAAGAGGAAAAGAAAATCATGTCCCTTTTAAAAATAAGCCTCAGAGCTATATTCAAAAGGTAAAATGGATTGAGCAACAGGTAGAGTTATCCCTATATCTCTGTGCATGTACTGGCCCTGAAGCTTACCTGGTACCATAGAAGGTCAGTAGCTCAAGGTCACTGGAGCCAGCCTGGTATTATGGGACACCTGAAGCCCAGGGCCTACAAAGGTGGCCTGAAGCTGTGGAGTTCCTGGAGTTTCAGGCTGCTGAAGTTAACCCTGTGGTGGAGTAGATTGGAATTGGTTCCAACACAGTGTCCTGAAGCAAGTGGAGGCTAAGTCCATGGTTACTGACCTGGAGTCCGGAGTCATGGATGCCTGTATGGTTCTGATATTTACCAGGGAGACCTAGCATTGATGTCCAAGGCAAAGTCCTTTTTGTATGTTTCTTTCCCCAAGTACAGGATATCTCTCCAAAATGTGCAGAGATTTAGGGAAAAGTGATACCGGCTAATTCCATAACTTGGATACTACAAGTTGTGTTGCTGAAAGCACCCAGAAAACCACTCCAGATGCAGGAATTTACAAAGATATTTTATTAAGCGAATGAGCAGAGGGTCTGCCTTCAAGGGTGTGAGAGAGAGACAGAGACAGAGAGAGAGAGAGAGAGAAAGAGAGAGAGGTCTGTTCTTAAACAGTGGAAGTTTGTGGACTAATAATGATTGGACCAATGGCTGACAAGGAAGTTCACAGGCTAACAATCTAGGTTGTAAAATGGTGGGGAGGGCAGAATAATGAGTAGTAAATGACTGCAGTCTTGTTAACCCATTGTCCCTTCATTCCCCTATTTTGTCTTTGTAAGAAGATCCCTTTGGGGCATATGGGTGAAGAACCATCTTTAGTAGCTACTTCCTGTTGGGCATGGGCATAGAGGTGATTCAGGGGAGGGAGATGTCGTTGCAGTAGGTGGGGGTTGGGTACTGAATAGTTGCCCTGGGGAATACACTTGTAGCCAGGCTCCAATTCTTCCTTTATGAGATTCTGATAGTCCTGTAATACAAGCTGATTAAGAGTCTGATTAGAAATATTTTTTGAATCTGATTTTGTGCAAATCTCAGCACAAAAGTCCAGTATGATGGCAATTATAAGGAGTGGGGACAGAAATGGGAGAATAAGTTGCCATAATTGGCCCAAAGTGGGCCAAAAGGATCCTTGGGTAAGTTTGTTCCTTCTCCTCTCCAAGTCCTCCTGTGGCTGTTTGATCTTGTCCTTAACAATACCTGATTAGTTGATATAGAAGCAGCACTCTTCCTATAGGAAAAAAAACGAGGCCCCCCTTCTTGGCTGTTAGGAGGTCTAACCCATGATGATTTTGAAGAACCACTGCTGCTAGGGAGTCTAGCTGATTTTGGAAGGTAAGAATAGATTCTGAAACCTTTTGGATGTCCCCAGTGAGCTGATTGACATCTGTTGATAGTATGTTGCAGAGGTGGTTACTCCTGCTATCCCAGTTGCTATGCCAGCAGTCACTCCAAGGGAAACTAGCAAGGGTATGAATTGTATGGTTCTTTTAGGTCTAGGCCTTATGTTAACTATAAGTGGCATATGAACCTCCTCATCTCTGGGGACTAGGTCTATAACAGGAAATAGGAAAACAAGAGCACAGATGCCCTGCCAACCTGGGGGAAGGCAGTGATAGACAGTTGTCCCATAGAGGAGAGAGACTTCAACTGATCGGGGGCAAAGAGTATTTGTAGAGGGTGCATGGGACTTTACCTGCAAGCACCTTTCTTTTTCTAGTGAACCCACAGGGTGGCTTCCATTGGAAAATATGCACCTGGAAGCAAATTGGAAGAGAGGCACTCCTGATAATTTTGGGGTGATATCCACCTGCTCCGAGGTGGTGCTGTTGAAAGTCAAAGAGCTGTTAAAGTCTAGGGCACTAGCTAGGAGATGAGAGAGCCCTGCTCTCATACACATCCAACATCCTTGTACCATGAGAGGGTCAGTTAAATTGAGTATGTGGTGTGTGGTGCTGACTATCTCTGTTAAGAATGGGTCCTCTGGCATTGGGAGAGGTTGAGGGGATGGTGGGTGGGATGAAACAGGTTTTGTAGGATCTAGGGTATTTCTGTGAACAACCTTATGGTATGCTTGGTCCTATATGCTTCCCCCATCTGACAAACCCCAGTGGGTTTGGGGACTCCAGTTTTTGTCCCATGTTTGTTGCAAGTCCCAGGAACAGGTATAGCCAGCATTGGGGAGTATGGCTTTTTCCATCCACTATATTTGGTTGCTGTCCTTGTAGAGGGAAGCCAACACATAACATCAGCTATAAGCATATGTAAAATGGATAAAACATCCCTGGGGACAGTAAGTCAGTCTTCCTCCTGTCTCATGAGCAATCAGGGAGGGAGGAAATGACTGGCACCTGGACAGATCTATTGGGGAAAAATCCAATAGTTAAGAAAATGACAGACAGGGGGAATGGCAGGGGAGGCAAGAATGTAACTGGCAGTCAAATTCTCATGACCGCGTGTGGTTGTCTGGTGCCTCAGTGTTCTGGTCCTCAGTCTCTGGAATGGGAAGAAGGGAGAATGTCTTGATGGCCTCCAGCCTAAGCCAGAGAGGTCCCACCAGGGTGACTGAGTATTGGTTGGAAGAAGTCTGTGGGTTAAAAGTTGACAACCATTGGTGTAGCTAGGATCACCATATGGGGTACCTGCAAATTGGGAGATAGAGGGGCTGTAGCCTCCTGAGGAGGAGAGAAAGAACTTGGTCTCCTATTTGAAGAGGTTGAGCCAGGGGGCCAGACAAGGGTCCAGGCAGGGAGGAGTTGGCATAACCCCATAGGAATGCCTGAATTTGGTTTAGAAGAGTAATGAATATATGAGAAGGAAGAGGGGAAGAAAAGGGTATTATCCCAGGGGAAGGGTGGGATGACCATACATCAGCTAAAAAGGGGAGATATTGGCAGGTTTCTTTGGGAGTGAGTGAAGACGCAGAAGAGCAAGAGACAGGAGTTTAACCCAGTCAGGGCAAAGTCCTAAAGAAAGTTTGGTTAAGACATTTTTAAAAGGTCAATTTGTTTGTTCTACTTTACCCAATGGCTTTGGGTGAAAGGGAATGTAGAAATGCCAAGGGACACCAAGAACCGTGGCAAGTTGTTGGGAAACTTGAGAAATGGATTCAGGCCTGGAAGGAGGTAGGCACTCCAAAGCAAGGAATGATTTCATGAAGAATGAAGGTAGAGACAGTTAGTGCCTTTTTGTTGGAGGTGGAGATGGCTTCAACCCATCCAAAGAAGTAGACACCTTCATGACCAAAAGGTATTTAGATTTTTTTTCCTGTGGGCATGTGAGTGAAGTCAAGTTGACAGTCTATCCCTAGAATGGCGCCACAGGCTTAGTGAGTCGGAAAATTGGGAGGTCTGACAGCTGTAGGATTGGTGCATAGGCAAACTTCACATGCGGAGGAAAGTTCCTTCAGAATTGAGATGTCAGAGGAGGATAGTTGCAAATAAGTCTTAGTGAATTGTGAGAGCAAAGAAAGGTTGGGGTGAAATAAATGGTGGAGGTATGAAAGTATTTTCTGTTGGAGCCGTGGAGGTAAGGGATCATGGAGAGTCATTATGGGTGCTGATGTGGACGATAGGGCCACTCTTCTAGCCTCTTCATTTGCCTTCTTGTTGCCTAAAGAGATGAATGATTGATCTGTCTGATGGACTTGGTAATATACAAGGCCTATGGTTGCTGGGAGGTGAAGAGTCTCAAGGAGGTTTAGAATGTAGCTAGAGTTGGTAATGGAGTTCCCCTTTGTGGTAAGAAGGCCCCTCTCTTTCCAAATAGCAGCATGGGAAAGGATAATGTGAAAAGTGTATTTGGAGTCAGTGTAGATTGTGAGGGATTCTCCCTTTGTGAGGGTGAATGTGTGGGTGAGGGCAATTAGCTCTGCCTGTTGGTTGGTGGTATTGTTAGGTAGTGGTCCTGACTCTACAACCTTTTCCAGGGAGACAATGGCATACCCAGCCTGTTGGATCCCTTCATGGAGAAAAGATCTCCCATTAGTGAACCATATGAAAGTAGGGTTGTGTAAGGCCCCCTCCTGAACATTGGAGGAGCAGGGGAGTAACAGTTCCAGAGTCTCAAGGCAGCTATGGGTTGCTGAAGCATGTAGGTTGGAAGGGGGTAAGAGGGTGGCTGGATTTAAAGGAGGGTATGTCTTAAAAGAAATGTAAGAGTCCTCAATAAGAGCAGTTTGCAAAGCTAACACCTGACCAGGTGGTAAAATTTGTAGGCCCTTATAAGTAAGAAGCTTGGACAGATGATGTGGTGAAAGTACTTCAGTGGGAGCCTCAAAGGAAAGTTTTTTTTGATTCTTGGATTAGAACAAATGCTGTGGCCAATAACCTAAGACATGGTGCCCAGCCTCTTATGGTTGAGTCTAGTCTTTCTGATAGGTATGTCACTGGGCCAAAGGTGGGACTGAACATGTGTCCTGAGACACCTAGAGTGAACCCACTTTTCTCACAGACAAACAGGTAGAATGGTAGGGAGGTGTAGGGCTGGGGCTTGAAGAAGGGCTTTCCTTAGGGTCTAGAAAAGGGGCTTCCACTGTGTTGAGGAGAGGATTAGTGGAAGCACCCTTTGAAGTCTCATGCAAGGGGGCCACCAGGATGGAAAAATTGGGGATACAGGATAGTAAATATCCTGTTAGCCCTAGAAAGGAAAGGATTTCTTTCTTGGCAGAAGGAATAGGCATGTCCTGCAACAATCTTTTTCTCTCTACAGTGATGGCCTTAAATCCAGGTGAGAGGCTGACTCCTAAGTAAACAACCTGAGGTTGGGAAAGCTACACCTTTGCTGGAGACACCCTATACTCTCTGTCAGTCAAAAAATTTAGAAGCTTAATAGTATCTCCTTGGGAGTCCTCGAGAGAGGTACTACATAGAAGATCATCAACATACTGTAAGAGGAAGAAGGAAAAAGTAAGAGAGGCGAGATCATGAGACAGTGTTTGGTCAAAGAGGTGAGGGCTGTCCCAAATTCCCTGTGGAAAAACTGCCCAGGTCAGTTGAGAAGAAACTTGAGTGAGAGGGTCAGTCCAGGTGAAGGCAAAGAGATCGTGCAAGTCAGGATGAACAGGGACAGTGAAAAAGGTGTCCTTCAAATTCAACATAGAGAAGTATGTGGTGAAGGAGGGGATAGAGGAAAGTAAGGTGTCGGGATTGGGCACAATGGGGAAGATTGGGACAACTGTCAAGTTGATGATGCAGAGACCTTGCACCAAATAATAAGGTTCATTTGGCTTTTTAACAACCAGGATGGGAGTTTTATAAGGTGAGTTGGTGGGGCGCAGGAAGCCTTTCTGCCTTAAATTCTGGATGAGTGGTTGAAGCCCTAAGAGGTTCCTTTGGGGAAGGGGATATTGGGCCTGGACTGGGTAGGGTGTTGGGTACTTCAGGCCAATGAGTACAGGTGAGCATGTAGCTACAGAGTGTGTGTGGGTGTTTCAGACCTTGGGGTCAACACAGGAGGGAGGAAGAGGATATGAAGACTGAGGTTGAGTTGTATATTTCTACAAGGTCATGAGGAGAGGAATAGCAGATAAGTCTTGGTGGAGGCGCATAGTGGGTGAGAAGTAACTAGAGGTACCCAATTTGGTTTGGATGTCCCTTCCCAGGAGGGAAATGGGACACATATCAATTATCAGAAGGGAATAAGTAAAACAGATTTGTCCAATATGGCAACTTATTGGAGGGGTTCATAGGGGGTGGTATGGTTTTCCCTCTAACCTGACAATAGAGGATTTGACAGGGAAAGGGGTCCCCAAAACTCCCACAGCACTGAAAAGGTGACTCTAGTATCTATAAGGAAAGGGACCTGCCTGCCGCCACTGTAAGGGTCACCTGGGGCTCCTGAGCAGTGATGGTCATTGGGTGTAGAAGTCCCAGGCCCTTTCAATCATCCATTGTCAATCCCAGTATGTCACTGGGGGAAGGGTAATCTGGCACTTCTCTAAGCACCAGGGCAATTCACTATCCAATATCCTGGCTGGTGACATTTTGGACAAGGACCTGGGAGCTGCTGGAGGTTGGGGCAGGCTCGTGCCCATTGGCCCTCTTTCTGCACTTGAAACATGGGCCCAGAGGTCTTCTGGGAGCTAGGGTGCCCCTAGTGGTGGCTGGCTGGGCAGGTCTTGCTGGCTGAAAGACTTTGACCAGCATTTGATATTTTAGTTTTATTTTTTTGTTTTTTTTTTTTATTTCCTTCTGTTATACACCTTGAATGACACCACCAGAACCTCTGGTTGTGGGCTAAGGGGCCCCCTGTACAACCAACTCAATTTAGATTTTATGTCAAGATAGCTTTGGGAAAAATTTTGTCATAAGTAGCTATCATCAGTTTAGAGTTTCAGGGTCCTGGAGTATTTTGGAGCATGACCTCTGTGAGGTGACTCAGAAACGTGAATGGGTTTTCGGTTTGTCCTGTATTACTTCCTAAAGTTTATCATAATTAATGAGTTTAATGGTGGCCTTTGGGAGACCTGCAAAGATGCAGGTTTGGAACTTATCCCACCGCAGATGCCTGGTCCCTGTGTTATAGGCCCATTGGGGCTCCCTATATGGTACTGCTTCAGCCCCAATGGGGTTGGCTGGGGTTGATTGGTGAACCTCATCATTTTCTAAGTGACCATTTTGGGGATTAAGAAAAAATATCATCTTCTTATATGATACATTGGCAGTTTACAGAGCTTTTTAATAACACTTCATCTAATTGTTGATATTCAGGAAGAAAATTATATTATTTATAAATCATAATAACTTTTCTTATATTGGGGCTGCACCTGCTCTCTTCTGCCATTGAATAGCAAAACTTCAGGTTCTAAAGTATTCAGTCTCTGAGAATTGCACCAATAACTTCCACTTTCTCAGAATTTTGACTATACAGAGTAACACTATCAGCTCCCATATTCTCAAGCCTTAGACTTGGAATGAGAGATACCGCAAGTTTCTCTGGTTTCTCTGGTTCTCCAGTTTGCAAATAGTATTTCCAGGGGCTTCTGTGCTTCCAAATTTTTGTGAGCCAATTTACGTAATAAATCCTATCTCAAAATTTATTCTCCCCCATTCTACAATTAATTAATGTTCCTACAATATTCATTGGCTCCCATTAGCACATCAGGAACCCTCACCATTCTGGGATCTGTAATACTCTATTTCTTCTGTATTGTGCATTTTGGTTTTAGTTCCTCATTGAATTACTTCCTAACTTTCTCTCTGTAACTGCTATCCTAGAATGTTCCAATCTTGGTGTATGATAGTTCTCATAAAAGCTAACTCAAGACCAAGTTAAAAAGAAGCCATAATAATCATAACCATAATACTGATGATCTGAATGTCACTTCTAAAATTCTTGTTAAAATTTCATTTCTGGGATAAGAGAAGTTTCTGGATTAGGGGAAGGTATGCTTCCTAGGAGGTACTTATCTCAATATTTTAAAATGCCTTAAATCAAGCTAGGTAAACTATTCAACATTTCACATACATACTATTTTCTTTTAGTCTTTTTCCTTTTTAATGATAATGGTTAATGTTCACCCTCTTAAGGAATTTCAGATACACAAACAATATCATTATCCAGTCACCTTGCTGTGCTTTAGATCCTCAGACTTTATTCACTTTGTATAACTCATAATTTGTACTTTTAACCCAAATCTCTCAACAATAATTAATAAGTGGAGTGGCATCAAAGGAAATGATTAAGAGCTTGAAGTCAGAGCCTATGGAATGGGAGAAAATATTTGCCAGTTATTCCTCTGACAGGAGATTAATATTCAGAGTATAGAAATAACTCACAAAACTTAATACTAAAAAATGACCAAATCAGTAAGTGGGCAAGGGAACTAAACAGAGAATTCTCCAAAGAAGAATCACAAATGACCAACAAATATATGAAATTTATACTCAACACCTCAAATCTATATTGAATTCATCTCACAACAAACAGAATGATGATTATCAAGAATACACACAAAAATAAATGCTAGCAAGGATGTGGGGAAATGGTACACTTATACATTGTTGGTGGGACTGCAAGTTAGTACAAGTACCCTGGAAAGTAGTATGAAGATTCCTCAAAAAACTTTGAATGGAATCAACATATGACCAAGCTATCCCACTCCTCAGTTTATCCCAAAAACTAAAATCAGTACATTGTAGTGATACAAACACTTCAATGTTTATACCAGTGCAACTCACTATAACCAAATTATGGAATTAGTCCCAAGTTCCCTTTGATAAAGGAATGGATTACGAAAATATGGTATCACATACAAAATGCAGTTTTACTCAGTTATAAAGAAGAATGAAATTATGACATTTGCTGGTAAATGGGTAGAACTGGATAACATCATGCTAAATAAAATAAGTCACTCTCAGAAAATCAAGAGTTGAATGTTTTATGTTATATGCAGAAGATAGAGCAAAGTAAAGGGAAATATGAGGAGACTGTATATCATAAAGATATATGGAAGATAAATGGAGCAGAAGGAGATCAAGAGAGAAGGTGAAGGGATGGGAAAGATGAGGAAATGTGGAATGAATTTGATATATGTATACCACATGCATATACAAATATAGTTCAGAAAATGTCACTGATGTATATCTGTAAAGCATAAATCAAAAATAAATTTGAAAAATGAATGAAAAGAAAATCTGTAGAGTAGAGCAAAGAGAATAGGGAGAGGAATGGTGGGAGAGAAAGTGGGGACACTGGAGACTGAAATAGAGTAAATCAAATTTCATACCTGTATGATTTTATCACAATGAACCCAACTATTATGTATAATGATAATGCAGTAATAAAAGAAAAGAAATTTGTAATTGTGATGGTAGTTAAGAGGTAGAACCATGGGGATATTAATAGGTCTCCAATACATCATAATTATGAATGGATTAAGGCAATTATCACAAAAGTAACTATAAGAGGAAAGAGTTTGTTCCACTTTCTTGTGTTCTCCTTCACAATGCAATGACTTTGACAATGCTACAACGCACAAGAATTCCCTTACAAAATGAAGTCCCTCAATCTTAGATTTCCCAGGATCCAGAACTATGAACCATCTTTCTATTATTTATAGTATTACCCAGCATTCTGGACAGCTTTTCATTGTTGTGACTAAAATACCTGATGAAAACAACTTAGAGAATGACAATTACTTTGACTCATGGTTTTGGAGGTCTCAATCCATGGTGACTCCTTTGCAGAAACATCATAATAGAAGGGCATTGTAGAGGATGCTGCTCATCTCATGGCAGCTGGGAAGCAGAGAGAGAGAGAGAGAGAGAGAGAGAGAGAGAGAGAGAAGAAGGAACCAAGGAAAAAGTAAATCCTTCCAGGTCATATACATTGATCCACCTCCTCCAGCCATGCCCTACCTTACTAAAGTTGCCACACAGTAGTTCATTCAAATGGATTATTAATCTATCAAATGTATTAATCCACTGATGAGATTATATACCTCATAATTCAATCAGTACAACTACGAACCTCATTGCATTGTCTAACACATGAGCTTTATGGAGTGTATTCCAGATTTAAACCTTAATACTCACTCTCCGGCATTGTGTTATAACAAGAGAAAATACACTAGAACACACAAGATTCTCCATTTATTATTTACTCAGGACAATTTCCAGAGGCTCTAAATTGATAAAGTTTTACCAATAATTTCACCAGCTTTCTTAGGAGCATGAAAAATGAACTTCTAAGGCTAAGATGCTGTAAGAAATCCATGTTATATGTTAATTTTTTATCATTGGCAACGACTGCCAGAATGATGCTAAATTTTAGCAATAAAAATCAGCTTTACTTTTTTCCTATATACAATGTTTATTATGCTTTTCTTTAAATATTATACTTATACCTGAAATAAACTAGACAATTTCATCATGAAAAAATATCCTTTCTTTTCTAAAGTCTTCAGTAAAAATTAAAACCATTGAAAATAAAATTTATCATATGACATTTTCTTATTTATCAGTATAATCATAAATGCTTTTCATGAGATTTTGATTTGATGAATTATTTTATTGTTTCCTATTATCCTTCCCTTTTCCTTGAATTGTTTATATTTTCTTGAACTATATTTATTTTGTATTATCTATAATATTTCTTGATGTTTTATTAGGAAAGTTTCATCTGTATCTTTAAATGGGATTTCTCTACTTTTGAGATGAGTATGTGAATTATCTTTGTGAAAGTTTGGTATTCTGGGCTTCTACTAGGCAAACCAATTTGTGGATCGAACTAATTTCCCTGGATACTCTACTTGGAGACTCTTTCTGCCCCATTTTTTTCAGTTACAACTCTTCTATTTATTTTTTTCCCATGGATTAGTTAAAATATCTCATTTACTAATGTCCCTCCTCCTCTTCCTCTAATAATCTTTTGGAATTTAATGTCTTCTATTTTTATTAGTTTTATTGTCATAGATCCTCAAGAAGGAGAGATGATGAAATTATGTAGATCTTTTTATATACTTAATGAGATTTTTGTTATTATATTTTAATATATTTATTTTTTTATGTTTTTCTTTTTATAAAACATATCTTCTGTTCATATTTTATTTTGGTTATATTTAATTTCAAAAATACACTTTTCTAATTTATCTATTCCATGAAAAATATTAAATGACAACTGATTGTTATTGTAAGGATTATGTTGTGTTTACATGGTATTTTTTCAATTTATGTATATTAATAATAATTTACACATAACTTTTAAAATTACTAAGAATGTGATTTACATCTATGTTTATTTGCAAAAAAAATCAAATATTTGCTTTAATACTTATTGTCAACCATTTTGTACAATGATTTACATATTTTAAACTCATTGTATGGATTTATCTCTTGTATTTGTTCACATAGTTTTCTAGGTAATCTTTTGTGTTGTTTTCAGAAAAAGTTCAAAAATAGTATGCTTTACAGGCTTTTGCATATATTAAAATGACATTTGTTGAAATCACATCATGTAAATTAAAATTTGGCAGATAAAGTTTGTGAACCAACACTTTTCATCAAAATCTTAGATGTTACTCCATTGTATATTAGAATTTAATATTCAATAATTTTGTCTGAGAGCAATCAGACTTGTCCTTTTTAGTTAATTATTTTGTTTTCTTTTGGTTTTGGGGGTTTTTGATACTTTTATGATTCATTTAATAATGTTCAGTGTGGCGGGCGAGACCCCGGGGCCCAGGGTTACGCCACATGCATCCAAAGATGGCGACTGGCAGAGAGCCAAGGGGCGTGCTGAATGCGCCTTGAGAAAAACAGGAAGCGTTTACCATTGACTGTATGATAATTAGTTCAGTCGCCTAGCGCGTGGACAGATATATCTTACATGTATGCTTGAGCTCGTGATCGCTTGACCTTTAATAGGATTGGATGGACATATCTGATTACAATTGCATATGCATGAGACTGCTTATATATTGAGGGTGTTATCCGAATAAAGCAGAAGATGCTTCATGAACTTCTGAAGAGTAGTGTCATTTGTCCCGCGGGTCGGCGGCAAGTGACAGTTCAGGAATTTTCACAGGGATATGGGTATATATTTTCTTTATTTTTAACAATCTTTTAAATTATATGTAACATTAGAATACATTTTGACATAATCACAAAATCATGGAATATAATATGCTGTAATTCAGTCCCTAGCATTTTCCCCTCCTACATTTCTCCCTCCCCAACTCTCCTCTCTCTACTCATTGATCTTTCTATAAATTATTTAAAATTGTTCCTCAAAATTAATTTCTTATAGATGTACTTGATGTTGGGATTCACTGTGCTGTATTCATGTATGTCCATACAAAATCTCAGAGTCATTCCACTTTTCTTCCCTTTTCCCATAACTCCTTTTTCCTCCTGAAACCCCTTCATCTATGCAACTGACATTTCCTTTATCTTGATGAAATCCACTCTCTCTATTTTTTTCCTTTCTCTATTTGTTCCTCCCCCCTCCTTATTTGTTTTGTATCAGCTTCCACATATCAGAGAAAACACTTGACTTTTGACTTTTTGTTAGTGGCATATTTCACTTAGCGTGATAATCTCTAGTCCCATCCATTTGCTAACAAACGCCATAATTTCTTTCTTTTTTATGGCCAATTAATACCTCATTATATATGTGTGTATACACACACACACACACACACACACACACATATATATATATATATATATCACATTTTCTTTATTCATTCATCTGTTGAAGGGAACCTCTGTTGGATCCATAGTTTGTGTTATGGGGTGCAACTTAAGAACAGACCAATCACCACTTTGAAGTCCAAATTTGAGAGTCTTTATTAAGCTGGTCGGCTGACTGTCTCACACAATGCC
Organism: Sciurus carolinensis; assembly: GCF_902686445.1. Lineage (NCBI taxonomy): Eukaryota > Metazoa > Chordata > Mammalia > Rodentia > Sciuridae > Sciurus > Sciurus carolinensis. The sequence goes on along the minus strand of NC_062232.1, from coordinate 67,471,573 downwards.
CCAAAAATGGCTATTGGGAGAACAGCCCCGATGACAGGGTAGGGGTTCTTATACCAAAAATTACATTAATCATAAGTGTCTGTTGCTATGATTTGAAATTACACATTAACAACATGAGATCATCAACAGAGGGGAAAGTGGGTCAAAATAACCCTTACCTAGGTACAAAATAAAGAATGATTGCTAACATCTGCACAATCACTATTCACATGGTACATTGTTTAGGAGCAATAGGGATAAAAGATAGCAATTTTTCTTTACATAGGAATTATCATTCTGTATTGTTAAACATGTCACACTAAGTAACTGATGATGGGTACAGAGGCAGAGTGTTCCCATGGGAGAAGCTTATTTCTTACATAACATGGAGTCTCAGAGCAAAATGGAGTCTGTTTAGTCATTTCCCTTAGAGTCTAGCCTATAACATTCTAATGGAGCCAGATCTGTCAGCCCATTACAGCTTGGCTATTGTGAGTTGTGCTGCTATAAATATTGATGTGGCTGTATCAATTTAGTATGCTGATTTTAATTATTTTAGATATATACTGAAGAGTGGGATAGCTGGGTCATATGGTGTTTCAATTCCTAGATTTTTGAAGAATCTACACAATGCTTTCTAGAGTGAGTGTACTAATTCAAGTTCCATTAACAATATATGAGTGTACTTTTTCCTTACATTCTTACAAAAATTTATTATTATCTGTAATCTTGACAAATGCCATTCTAATTGGAGTGAGATGAAATCTTTTTTAACTAATTTTTTAAAATTTTTACAGACTGCATTTTGATTCATTGTACACAAATGAGGTACAACTTTTCATTTCTAAGATAGTAGAATTTTTTTTAATTAGGAAAAGACACTTCATTTGCCATTAACCATAATCATATATTATGTGTCAAAACTAATTAAGTAGATTATATGGTTTTTTGATAACTTTCATTGTGCTAGACGTTTTTATTTCATTTTTACTAACTTAAATGTCAAGGCCTCAAATTTTGTTTCTGGAGCCAAAAGCAGTCTTTTCAGGATGTTATTTTTACTTTTTTTTAAAAAAAAGTTAATTTGTTCTAGTTGTACATGGCAATAGAATGCATTTTGACACATTGTATACAAATGGAACACAACTTCTCATCCCTCTGGCTGTGTGTGGTGCAGAGTCACACCAGTGGTGTAGTCATACATGTATATAGGGTAATAATGTCCATTTAATTCCACCATCCTTCTCATGCCCACAACTCCTCCCCTCACTCCTCTCTGCTCAATCCCAAGTTCCTTGATTCTTCTCAACCAGCCCCCCATTATGGATCAGCATCTGCCTATCAGAGAAAACATTTGACCTTTGGCTTTTTGAGTTTGGCTTATTTTTTTTAGCATGATATTCCTCAGCTCCGTCATTTACCTGGAAATACCATAAATTCATTCTTCTTTAAGGCTGAGTAACTTTCCAGTGTGTATATATACCACATTTTCTTTATCCATTCATCTGTTGAAGGGTACCTTGGTTGGATCCCTATTTGGCTATTGTGATTTGAGCTGCTATAAACATTGATGTGGCTGTATGTTAAGTCCTTTGGGTATAAACGGAGGAGTATTTGTAATCTTGATAATTGATATTCTAATTGGAGCAAGATGAAATCTTAACATAGTTTTTATTTGCATTTCCCTAATTGCTAGAGTTGTTGAAACTTTTCTCATATATTTGTTCACTATTTGTATTTTTTCCTTTGAGAAGTATCTGCATACTTCCATAGCCCATTTATTGATTGGGTTATTTGATATTTTGGTGTTGAGTTCTTAAAATTATATTATTTTATTGGTTTATAAGCATGTAATTTATACACATTATATATAATATTTATACATAATATTATATATATATATATTTATATAATTTTTTTTTTGGTACTGGGAATTGAACCTAGGGGCACTCAAAAAGTAAGCCATATTCCCCGTCTCTTCTTATGTTTAGTTTTGAGTCAGGGTCTCATTAAGTTGCTTAGGGCCTTGTTAAGTTGTTGAGTCTGGCTTTGAACTCACAACACTCCAGCCTCAACCTCTTGGCTACTGAGATTACAGGCCTGCACCATAGTGCCATCAGTTTTCCTGTTTTTAATAAGTTGTTCCCATTTTCAACCTCGCCTTTTGTACAACCCTAATGCAAATACCTGTAAAGGTGTGCACCACCATACTTGATGTTGGAATATATCTTGTTCTAATTCAGTCTCCAGTACCACTACTTACCCTCCTCTTCCACCACCTCCTGCTCCCTTCCTTTACTCTACTGACATTTCTGCCATTTACCCATAGTTTCTTCTTATAAAAAATTAAATTTTTGTGGATGTACACAATGATGTGAGTTCTTTATATACTTTGGATATCAATGCCCTATCTGAGGAGCAGGTGGGAAGGATCTTCTCCTGTGCTGTAGGTTCCCTTTTCATGTTCTTCATTATTTCTTTGCTGTGCAGAAGCTTTTTAATTTGATGCCATTCACTTACTAATTTTTTAATTTTATTTCTTGTGTTTTAGGGGTCTTGTTAAGGAAGTCAGTTCCAATATATTGGAATATTGGGTTTATATTTTCTTCTAGGAGTTCTGAACTAATTTCTAGGTCATTCACTTTGAAATAACTTTGGTGCAGGGTGAGAGATAGGAGTCAAATTTTGTTCTTCTACACAGGCAATTTCCAGTTTTCCCAGCACCTTCTGTTAAAAAGGCTGTTTTCTCCAATGTATGTGTTTGGCACCTTTGTCTAGTGTCAGATAACTATTTATCTGGATTTTTCTTTGTGTCTTCACCAAGTTGTGTGTGTGTGTGTGTGTGTGTGTGTGTGTATGCATTTGAATGCTGGTCTTTTTCATAATTTTTCTTTGGAGCTAATAAGCTATTACAATATTTAAATTTGGATCTTTCTTCAGGTCACATAGATTTCCTGTACTACATTTTTTTAATTTATATGTTTAACAGCATTATGTTCTTCAGTATCATGAATTACCTGTAGGTTAGCTTCTTATTCTCTTTCCTTCATCTTTCTTCACCTTCATTTACTTATCTTCTGAATTATGTGATAGCTTCTCAAGTTTTCTCTATGTTTAAATTGTTCAATCTTCTGTATAACATTGTATTCTATAGTACTTGCTATTTAATTTTAAATCTACTATCATAAATTTCCTTTTAAGATTCTTAGCTTTTATTTTGTTATTTTATCTTCCCTCTGTTTTTCTATGTCTAAATCAATTTTATTTTGTGTTTTACCTTCTATTTTGTGGTTTTATTTTTTGTTTCACAGGTTCCATGATTTCTTCAACATTAGTGAAAACACAAAGTAAGATGTGCCTAAAATTTATTCTTGTTTCTTGTAGCATTTTAAAAAATATGTCTAGAAATGATAAAGCTAGCTTTTATTTAATTTGTGTATGCATTATTGAATAATGAAATTCTATCAAGAACAGATATTTACATGCAAAAATGTGAATGGATTGATTGGGGTTTACATAGTTTTCATGTGTATAGTGTGTATGTTAATGTAATATTTTAAGTTGAAAGGCTACTTATGATTTCAATATTCTCAACAACAACTAGTAAATAGCATCTCCTGAGTATAATTACTGAGTGATGAAAGCATTTCCTAGAAGATAAGCCCATTTTGTCTCAGTGTTTTCCCCAGGGGAATCACAGGACCTGACAGAAAGAACCCTAATATTTTGAGGGGAAGAGGGATTTGAAGTATCTCTCTATATATTCAGTGTAGTGATTGGTAGTAAAAGGTCCAGGCACCACCTGTAAGAAAAATTCTGTTTGTTCTTTGTCTTTATGGGGGCTCAGGATATTTTACTTTTATGTCTTATATACTCTAAAACATTTCTTAGAATATTCACTATATTTGGACTTTGTGAAAACTTAGAGGTCATCTGATAATTCAGCTTTTTCTATGACACATTCAAGATTGAATGCCACATAAACAGATTGGATTCATTTTCAATTCTTGACCATGACCTTCAAACAGATTCTTAATGAGGCCAAGAAATTCATCTCATGCTACTACTAAGTATGTGTTCTCACTAAGATCGTTGTTTAAAAACTTGTTATCTTAATGTATAATATTTCCACTCATTCCCTTATCATCAACAAAGATGATGGTATATTAAAAAGATAGAAGATATAAGAGTCTATCATTTTTGCAACATCAAATGTTAAACTGTACATACAAACCCACCACTTCCTTCATGACAACTCTACCAATTCCCATTTGTGCCATTTTTGATGAATTGCTTAACCTTTATCTTCCTCATTTTCTTCATCTATATAACAGAGATAATATTAGCACTTTTTTGGTACGAGGGATTGAACTCCAGGGAATTTTTCCACTGAGCCACATCCCCAGACCATTTTTGTATTTAGAGAGAGGGTCATACTGAGTTGTTTAGGGTCTCACTAAGTTTCTGAGGCTGGCCTCATACTTGTGATCCTCCTGCCTTAGCCTCTTGAGCAGCTGGGATTAGAGGCCTGCACTGCTGCACCCAGCTAATATTGGAACTTTCTAAGTAGAGTTATAGAGGTTAAGTAATTAAGGTGTGTAAAATGCTTAGAACAATGTCATAAGAGTGTAAGCAGCATGTTTCTGCATATTTGCTTTCATCTTTATTGTCAAAATAATTTCCTCTTGTATATTTAATGAATCTTTTCCCTTAAAGAAAAAATTTAGAAAACCTCACATCTTCACTCATCCACAATAATTAGTCACTAAATCTCTCCAGCTACTTTACCATTCACCTAAAACTTGAAATATACCATAGTGTCTGTTTTCTTAAAAAATAAAAGTTGAGTGCAGTGGTGCATGCCTGTAATCCCACTGGCTCAGAAGCCTAAGGCAGGAAGATCACAAGTTGGAAGCCAGCATCAGCAACTTAGCATGGCCTTTAGCAATTTAAGGAGACCCTCTCTCAATATTAAAAAAAAAATTAAAAATTTCTGGGGATGTGTCTCAATGGTTAGGCACACTTGGGTTCAATCCCTGGTTCAAAGAACAAACAAATAAAAACAAAATTTACTTGAATAAACTCCACCACCACGTGACTCTACATTCGCTGTTGTTTAACTGACTCCTCCCCTTGTCTCTCTAGCCCCTGTTTAGTTTACAAGAAGATGCCATAACAGAGGCACCCAGTCCTAACATACTCCCCCTAGAAGGAGCAACAGGTGTGTAATTGCATGTGGAGGTGAACTGCCATAAAGGAACACCAGAAATTAAGTTGAGAAAATGGAACCTGGTGAAATTTAAAGACTAGGAAAATCATAAAGAAGAGATGCAAAATACCCTAGTATATATCACCCAGAATCTTGTGGGGTAAGGAATCTCTCTAAGGGATAAAGGTGAAAAAGAAAGAGTCCCACCATAGCAGAGAAGGTTTCACCCTGCAGAAATCAGCTTAAATAAGAGATTTGAGTCTGCACAAGAGAGGTTTAGAGAAGAAATTCACTTTATCTCTCAGCAGACTCTCAGAGGACAAAGCCAGGAAACATCTTGAGAAGGGTCTTGTTATCTGAGGCTCTGGGGATCAGAAAACAAGGCATAATCATATAGAGTATCCATGGACACCCTGCAGCATTGATTGGGCAGGCAGCAACCATACAAGACAGTACTAACTTGGGGAAATGTGTCTGACATCAACCTGCTGAAAGTTATATGCTAAAGGAATTAAATACAGCAAAACAGAAATGAGAGGAAGGCAGTGTATCCTGGAATAAGCAGTTTGGTGAACCTGCCTTCTGTGACTTAGAGTAACATCAGATATGTGTGATTTCACAAGAGGAATGAAAGTGCCAGGATTGAGGGTAGTATATTTCTGGGTTCCTATAAGCCCTCTAGCACATAATTTGGTGGTTTGATTGATTAATTGTTCCTTGCATTTTCCCCACCCCCACCCTTAGAGCATTTGGGGTTGCTTTGAAAGTTGCCATGCCCTGGGAGAGGCCAACTAAAAACATCCAAAGAGAATGCATGCTTGGTGCAATCTAAACACACCCCAAGTCTGTTGAGGAAATACTTCCTAATGCACACCCAACATTTGCCACACCCCATCAAGTGAACTATAAAACTCTGGAGTAAATATATACCAGGGAATATATACCAGCCTTTACTTTTTCAGGAAGACATATCTGGCATGAACTGAATTCTGCCCTAACCATTTGGCAAGAGCTGAAAGAAATTTCAATAAGCTGCAATTGCAACTCATGACAGTCCATAGGTGGTAGATTTCAAACGTAGGAAACCTTGAGAGAAGTTTAGATCAATATAGATCATCACTATCCACCCTTGTGTGTGTCTTCGAGCACCTCAGTCAGGAAGAATTTGGGGGTTGCTCGGAATTGAGTCCAGGGCCTGTGCCTGGTAGAAAATAGTTTTACCACTGAGCTACATCCCCATCCCTAGGAAGAATTTTTGAGTTATTTTCTCCCTGTTGATTCTGTCTTTAATTTTTTACTTTGATATTATTTCTTAAATTTTTTTCTTTCTCATTTTGTTTTTAGATTTATTAATTTTATTTTTCTCTTCATTTTCTTATATTTATCTTTTTATTTATTTTTGTTTTTGAGTTTTTAAATTTTAATTAAATTCGTAAAATTTATTTTATTACATATATGCATATTTTTATTTATTTACACTGATATTTTATTATATTTTTTCTGGTGCTAAGGATTGAGCACAGAGGTGCACACCCATTGGGCAGAGGCTTTGCTTCTGAGACATATTCCCAGTTCAGATGAGAGTAGTAGAGCCCAGATCTACCAAAAAAGCAGTCCCTCTTGAAACCCAGGGTATACATCTACTTAAAGATAAAGGGTAACAAAAAATCCCAGATATCAGTATGTACACAGGCACTGACAGCTGGAAGGAGGTTGAAGTCTCACTCCTGGGAAGACATCCATACCATAGCAGAAGAGATGAAAAACACAAAGGTCACTGACACTGCACCTACAAAGATTCTGTATATTGATTGCAATTGTACCTGGTCAGATTCCATAGGACTGGTAAAACTGAAGTTGAATTCCATAGTGGGTGAATTCTAATTCCAGCCTATGCACTGCCTGTGAAGCAGCTAGATCTGTACCAGTTTCCAATCAGAGGATGAAAGATTCAGACCTTTCAACATGACTGGAGAAACCAGCATCAGAAACATTTTCAAGTAGCAGAGCCTGTGGAAATTCCCATCTCCTGATAGGGACTACCACTCCCATAGTAGGTGTAGCCACAGAGGGCATAGCCCAGATACTCTACTGCCTACAGCACATCTTCATGAAAACCCAGTGTGCCCCCACTCACAAGATTTGTAAAGACAGTGGATCTCTCCAGCTCCAATATGATCCATTCTATGACCAATCCCATAAATCACAATCAAATATTGTTATGATTTAGATAAGAGGTGTCCACCAAAAGCACGTGTGAGATAATGCAAGAAGGTTTAGAGGTGAAATGATTGGTTATGAGAGGCTCAACCTAGTTGGTACATTAATCAACTGATAGGGATTAACTGAATGGTTACTGTAGGCAGATAGGATGATGCTGGAGGAGGTAGGTCCACAGGGGCATGACATTGGGATATTATATTTTGCCCTGTTGAGTGGAGATCTCTCTCTCTCTATCTCTCTCTCTCTCTCTCTCTCTTTCTTCCCCACCCCACCTTCCTGGTGCCATGTTCCCAGCTGCATTCCTTTCACACCATTTCACCATAATATTCTGCATCCCTCAAGCCCATAGCAATGGAGTTGGCCATCTATGGGCTGAAACTTCTGCAACCATGAACCCCAAATAAGCTTTTCCTCAAGTTGTTCTTGTCATGTCTCTTGGTCACAGCAGAAACTGATTAAAACAGATATCTACAAGGAAATTACATTATTGTATCAAGTTGAGAATATAGCATTATAGCAAACCGATATCCAAAGACATATTGGGAAAAGAATGACATATACAGAGAAGGCCATCACATAAAAGTAGAAGAGGCAGCCATGTCAACTGATTCACAAATCACAACATAGAAACTCAAAAACTATGGGAAAAAAAGGCAATATGCTATCTCCTAAAGTTCATAGTGGCATAATAACATATTTCAAAGATATTAAAGTGGGTGAAATGCCAGAAGAAATATTCAAAGCTATGATTATAAAAAGCTCAATGAAATCCAAAGAATATAAATAAAATGTTGAATGAAGGAAGAAAAATTATGTAGAATAGGAATGAGAAATTCAATAAACAGATTTTTAAACAGACTCAAAGAGAAATCTTGATAATGAAAGACTTAAAAATTATGTAAAAATCTCAGTTGAAAACTTCAAAAAAGATTTTGTAAGTGGAAGAAAGGATATCACACTTGTGGAAAAGTCTGCTAAAATATGTTATTCAAATAAAAATTTTAAAAAATAAGAAAGACTGGAGAGAACATGCAAAATTTTAGGACACTATTAAAAATTCAGAGGTCTGATGTCTGTAATATCTGAAGGGGAAGACCAGTGGGTTGAGGGCATAGAAAATTAATTCATAGACACAGTCACAGAAGATTTTTCTGATATTGGGAATGACAATGAGGTATTTAGGACACAAAATAGAGAACATAGGAGAAGAATCTCTCCATAAAATATTATAGTTAAATTTTCAGAAGTAGAGAATAAAGGAAATTTTTAACATCTTTGAGAGAAAATCTCCCATTCACATTTTTTTATTAATTTTTTTTAATTTTACATACTGCATTTTGATTCATTGTACACAAATGGGGTATCAATGAAACAACTTTTCGTTTCTATGGTTGTACACAATGTAGACTCATGCCATTCATATAATCATACATATAAATAGGGTAACTGTCTGTTTCATTCTATCTTTCTGTCTCCCACCCCATTTTCTTCTACACCATCCAAAGTTCCTTCATTCTTCTCTTCCCCCCCACAATCCACCCTTGTTATATATCATCATCCGCTTATCAGAGAAAATATTCAGGCTTTGGTTTTTGGGACTTGGCCTATTTCACTTAGCATGGTATTTTCCAACTTCATCCCTTTACCAGCAAATGCCATAATTTTATTCTTCTTTATGGCTGAGTAATATTCTAATTAAGTAATATTCTTTATGATATATATATATATATCACAATTTCTTTATCTATTCATCCATTGAAGGACATCTTGGTTGGTTCCACAATCTAGCTATTGTGAATTGAGCAGATATGAACATTGATGTGGCTGCATCACTGTAGTATACTCATTTTAAGTCCTTTGGGTATAAACTGAGGAGTGGGATAGCTGGGTCAAATGGTGGGTCCATTCTAAGTTTTCTGAGGAATCTTCATACTGCTTTCCAGAGTGACTGCACCAATTTGCAACTCCACCAGTAATGCAAAAGTGTGCCTTTTCCCCCACATCCACGCCAACACTTATTATTGCTTGTGTTCTTGATAATAGCCATTCTAATTGGAGTTAGATGAAATATTAGGTTGGTTTTAATTTGCATTTCTCTAATTACTAGGGATGATGAGCACTTTTTCATGTATTTGTTAATCACCTGTACATCTTCTTCTGTGAAGTGTCTGCCCAGTTCTTTAGCCCATTTATTGATTGGGTTCTTTGTATTTTTGGTGTAAAGTTTTTTAAGTTCTTTATAAATTTTGGAGATAAGTGCTCTGTCTGAGGTGTGTGTGGAAAATATTTTCTCCCACTCCATAGGCTCTCTTTTTATATTATTGATTGTTTCCTTTGCTGAGAAAAAACATTTTAGCTTGAATCTATCCCATTTATTCATTCTTGCTTTTATTTCTTGCACTATGGGGGTCTTGTTAAGGAAGTCTGGTCCTAAGCTTGATGGAGATTCAGTCCTAATTTTTCTTCTATTTGGTGAAGGGTCTTAGGTCTAATTCCTAGATCCTTGATCCATTTTGAGTTCAGTTTTGTACACAGTGAGATATAGGGATTTAACTTCATTTTACTGCATATCGATTTTCAGTTTTGCCAGCACCATTTGTTGAAGAGGCTTTTTTTCCATTGTAAATTTTTGGCACCTTTGTCTGGTATGAGATAACTGTACTTATATGGGTATATCTCTGTGTCTTCTATCCTGTGCCATTGGTCTACCTGTCTATTTTGGTGCCAATACCATGCTGTTTTTGTTACTATTGCTCTACAGTAGAGTCTGAGGTATGGTATTGTGAGACCTCCTGCCTCACCCTTCCTGCCCAGGATTTCTTTGCCTGTTCTGGGTCTTTTGTTCCTCCAGATGAATTTCACAATTGCTTTCTCTATTCCTATGAGAAATGTCATTGGAATTTTAATTGGAATTGCGTTAAATCTGTATAGCATCTTTGGAAATATGGCCATTTTGATAATATTAATTCTGCCTATCCAAGAACATAGGAGATCTTTCCATCTTCTAAGGTTTTTTTCAATTTCTTTCTTTAATGTTCTGTAGTTTTCATTGTAGAGATCTTTCACCTCTTTGGTTAGATTGATTCCCAAGATTTTTTTTTTTTGAGGCTATTGTGAACAGAGTTGTTTTCCTCATTTCCCTTTCAGATGTTTCCTTGCTTATGAATAAAAATGCTTTAGATTTATTTCTTTCAGCCTATTTGCTCACAATGGAAATAAACTAGAAATTAACAGCAAGAAGGAAAGTACTGCTAGATAATTAAAGAAGAAATAAATAAAGACCAAAATAACAATAGAATGATCAATGAAACAAGAGTTGGCTCTTTGAAAAGTTAAACAAAATTGACAAACTCCAGTTATTTAACACAAGAAGTTAGGAGAGAGAGAAAGAGAGCCCCAAGTATATTGAATTAGAGGTGAAAAAGGAGACATTAAAATAGATGCCACAAAAATTCAAATGATCATTATGGAATATTTTGAAAAAATATATCCCAGTAAATTGGAAAATCTAGAAGAAATGGAGAAATTATTGGAATTTCATGAAATACTGAAATTTAAACAAAAGATATAAATAACCTAAATATATTGACAGCTTGTAATGAGACTGAAGCAGTAATAGAGCCTCTTAAGAAACAAAACCCAGCACCAGATGGATTCATTGATGAGTTGTATCAGACTTTTAAAGGAGAACTGACACTAGTGCTTCTGAAACTAGTCCACAAAGTATGAAGGCAAGGAACCCATGTAAATTCATTCTATAAGGCCACTATTACTCTCTTATCCCAATATGACAATAACAAAACAAAACTAAATATTGGCACACTTAATGAGCACAGATGCAAATATTTTCAACAGAAATACTTACAAATCAAATTCAACAGCACATCAAAAAGCTCATGCACCATTATCAATTTGGTTTCATTTCAAGGATGCAATAATGTTTCAGTATATGCAAATCAATTAATGTAGTATTTCATATAAAAAGATCAAGGTTAAAAATCACATAATCATCTCATTAGTTGCAGAAAAAGTCTATGAGAAAAGTCAATATCACTTCATGACCAAAGCCCTGAATAAATTATGTACTATAAGATTGTACCTCAGCATAATATAGGATATATATGAGAAACCCATTTCCAACATCATACTGAGTGATCCTCTAAGATCAGGTAAAAGATAAGTATGTCCATTCTCACCAACTTTTTTCAGTATTGTATAAATAATTTAGTCAGAATAATTAGGCAATATAAGTAAATAAATGATATATGAATAGGAAAATAAAAATTTAGATTATCCATGTTGCAGATGGTATAATTCCATACATAGAAAATCCTAAATACTCCACCCAAAGACTTTAGAACTGACAAATTCAGCAAAATTGCAAGATACAAAATCAACATAGAAATATAAATAGCTTTTGTACATATTAATAATGAACTCACTGAGTAAGAAATCAGGAAATAATGATGTAGCTATTTATAATAGCTACAAAATTTTAAAACATTTAGTAATATACCTAATTAATGAGGTGAAAGAACTATACAACACAAATTAACAAGTACTACAAAAAAGAAATTAAAGAAGACACTTGAAATTGGGAAGTCCTCTTATGTTCTTGGGTTGGGAAATTTAGTAATGTTAAAATGGCTGTACTAATAAAAAAAGAGATATGCAGATTCAATGTAATCCTCATCAAAATGTCAATGGCATTCTTCACAGAACTAGAAAAAAAGAATCCTAAATTTCACATGGAAGGACGAGGGCATTGAATTGCCAAACCATTCCTGAGCAAAACTTGCAATGCTCAAGGCATCATAATACTTGATTTCAAAACATTCTACAGAACAATAGTAATAGAACAGCATGGTGTTGTCATAAAATCAGACATGTACACCAACGGAACATAATAGGGAACCCAGAAATAAATACATGAATCTTTAACACACGAGTTTTGACAAAGGGGACAAAATCACACATTAGAAAAAGGATAGTATATTTAACAAATGATGCTGGGAAAACTGGGCATCCCACATGTCAAAAATTGAAACTAGTTCCCCTATCTCTCATCTGCTATAAAAATTGACTTGAAATATATCAAATACCTTAATGTAGAACCTGCAACTCCCAAACTCCTATAGAAAAAACAATGGGAAAATATTTCAAGATATTAGCACAGGAAAATATGTTCTAACTAGGACTCTAATAGCCCAGGAAACATATATAGAAACTAGAGAATGGAGTTACATTAAATTAAAAAGCTTCAGCACAACACAGTTGTTATGGTTAGGATGTGATGTGTTCCCCAAAAGCTCACATGTGAGACAATGCAAGAAGGTTCATAGGAGAAATGATTGGTTTGTAAAAGTCTTAACACCAATCAGTGAATTAATCCCCTGGTAAGGATTAACTGGGTGTTAAATGAAGTGGTAGAGTGTGACTGCAGGAGGTGGGAATTGGAATGTAACTTTGGAGTATATATTTTGTATGTGGCTAATGGAGTATCTCTGTCTACTTTCTGATCCCCTTTTGAGCTACTTACCTCTGCTACACTCTTCCACCATAATATGCAGCCTCATCTCAAGCCAGTCTCCTATGGACTAAGACATCTAAAACTGTGAGCCCCCAAATTAACCTTTCCTCCTTCACAGTTGTTTTGGTCAGGTCCTTTAGTCACAGCAGCAAAAAAGCTGACTAAACAGAAGTTGGTACCTGGAGTGGGGTCATTGCTGTGACATGACCATATGGTTCAGAATCTTTTGGGAATTGGTTGGTGGAATTTTGAGATGTTTAGTAGTACACACTGGAAATGCTTTAGATTGTGGGAAGTGGAGCTTAATTGCCAATTGTGGTGGGAGCTCAGAAGACCAGAAAGTCAATAAGACTCTGGACAGTGAAGAGAGGGTTCAAGAGGGTTTAGAGGAAAAGGAAGAAACAATTGGTGATTGGACTAGAGATCATTCATGTTGTATTCTGGCTGAAAAGTTATCTGCATTTTTTTCACGTGTCCTGAGATTTTCTGTGAGGCGGTTTTAAAAGCAAAGGATTTCTTAAACTGGTGGAAAAAATGTCTAGGCAACATTACTTCAGGTGGTGGCATGGATATTGCTGGCTACTTTTAGCCAAATTTATTGTGATAATCAGAAGCAGAAAGCAGAGCAGAAAGATTTGAAAAACTTAGACTTGAAGGTTGGGAGTAAAACTGGGGCTAAGGAAGTTTCATTTGTTAAAAATATTACTATCATGTAAGAAATGCTGAAGACTTTGCCCAGAGGCAATAAGAAAGATGACTTGAGAGCATCTCAGGAGCTGGCAAGACCATACCCATCTCAAGCTCAGGGGAGTAAAACTGAAAATTCTCTTGAGAAGAGACCAGTGGGGCACCCTTCTTGCACGAGGGAGCCTAGGAAGTATTTTCAACGTGCTCAGCAACCCAGGCACTCAGAGGCTGCTGCAGCCAGGGTCCCTGGAAGCTTGGCTACTGCTCAAGATGGTGGCAGACCATGAACCACATGGTGCTGGTTCTGCAGGAATGCAGGATGCTAGAGTTAGGGAGTCATGAAGGCTTCCACCAAGATTTCAAAGGAAGGCCTGAAAAGCTAGGTAAAGTGCATCAGGGTCAGAGTCCTTGTGGACACCCTCTGAGAAGTCAAAGTGTGGAGGTGTAAGGAGGAAGCAAAAGCTGCAGTGGAGACCCCCGAGATTAATAAATGCCTTAAATGTGGACGTCATTCTAGGAAAGCTGCAGTTACTGAACAGAGGCAAGCCAACAGAGAGACCACTTGGACTGCAGTAAACAAGGCCACAGGGGCAGATCTACACAATCTGTTGGAGAGAACATCACAATGTCATGTGCTCCAGATGCCAGACACAGGACCTGTTTGCCCAACTGGATTTTGGTCTTGATTTGGTCCTATCTCTTCTTTCTATGCCCCTAATTTTGTGAATAGAAATGTTTATTCTGTACCATTATATATTGGATACTTGCAAATTGCTTTTATTTTTATAGGAGATCACAATGTGAGATTGCCTTGAGTCTCACAGAAGACTTTGGACTTGAACTTTGAGTAATCTCAGAACTGTCAAGATTATGGGGAATCATGGAAATTGACAAAATATATTTTGCATTGTGACATAGTTGTGAATTTTGGGGGCCAGAGATGGTATGTTATGTTTTGAATGTGAAGTGTTCCCCAAAACCTCATGTGTGAGACAATGTAAGATGGTTCAGAAGAATGGTTGTAAAAGTCTTAACCCAATCAGTGAATTAATCCCCTGATAAGGTTTAGCTGAGTGGTAGCTGAAGTGGTAGGGTGTGGTTGGAGGAGGTGGGAACTGGGGTGTGGCTTTGGGGCATATATTTTGTACCTGGAGAGTGGAATTTCTCTCTCTGCTTCCTGATCACCATGTGAGCTGCTTCTCTCTGTCTCACTCTTCCACCATGATGTTCAGCCCCACCTTGAGTCCTAAGTAATGAAACCAGACTTCTATGGACTAACACCTCTCTAACCATGAGCCTCCAAATAAACCTTTCCTCCTTTACAGTTGTTGTGATTGGGTCCTTTAGTCACAGCAGTGAAAAAGCTTACTTAAACAACAAGAAACATCAGCACAGTGAGAAAGCAACCTATAGAATGGAAGAAAATCTTTGCCAGTCATTCATCTGGCAGAGACAATTCTTAAATTTATTTGGAAGAATATGAGATAAAGCAACACTAAGCAAGTAAATTGAAGCTGGAGGGATCATAATACCTGATATGAAATTATAGTACACAGCTCTTGTTATGATTTAGATATGACATGTCCCCCAAAAGCTCAGGTTTGAGACAATGCAAGAAGGTTTAAGGTGAGATGATTGAATAAATTAATTCCCTGATGGGGATTAACTGAAGGAAGGTAAGGTGTGGCTGGAGAAGGCAGGTCATTGGCTTTTGGAGTACATATTTTGTATTTGGCAAGTTGAATTTCTCTTTCTGCTTCTTAATCATCATGTCCTAAGGTGCTGTCCCTCCATCACACACTTCCACCATGACATATGACCTCATCTTAGGTATCAAGGAATGGAGGAGGCCATCTATGGACTAAGAACTCTGAAACTATGATCCCTAAAAATCTTTTCCTCCTCTAATTTTTATCATCAGGTGTTTCAGTCACTGTGGTTAAAAAGCTGACTAAAACAGCTGTAGTAACAAAAACAGCATGGTATTGGCATCAAAATAAACATGAAGACCAAAGAAACAAAATAGAAAACACAGAGACAAATCCCCATACCCACAGCCATCTGATATTGCCAAAGTTGCCAAAATATATTTTAGAAAATAGGCAGCCATTTTAACAAACGTTGCTAGGAAAAGTGTATAGCTATTGTGGAAACTTAAACTAGAACCCCATCTCTCACCCTGCACAAGACTTAAATGAAAATGGATCAAATGGACTTAGGATTTAGACAAGGAACTTTACAATTGCTAGAAGAAAACTCAGGGTTTATACTCCATTATATAGGTGCTGGCATTGACTTCCTGAACAAGACTCCCAAAGCACAAAAAGTAAAACCAAGAATCAATAAGTGGGATGCCATCAAACTAAAAAGCTTCTGAACAGAAAAGGAAATGATTAAGAGCATGATGGAAGAGCCTACAAGAATGGGAGAAAATCTTGACCAGCTACTCCTCCAATAGGGGCCTAATAGCCAGAATACACATGAAAAACTTAACACCAAAAATCAAATAACCCAATAAATAAATGGGAAAAAAATCAAAGACTAAGACATTTTTCAAAAGAAGAAACACAAATAGCCAACAAATATTTTAAAAAATTCTAACATCTCTAGCAATGCAAATGAAAAATACACTAGATTTCATCTTACTCAAGTCAGAATGGCAATGATCAACAACATAAAGAATTGGCTGGGGTTGTGGCTCAATGGTAGAGTACTCGCCTAGCATGTGTGAGGCCCTGGGTTCAATTCTCAGCACCACATAACAAAACATAAAAGAGCATAAAGAATAAATTAATAGTTGAGCAAAAGAATAAAGTAGAGTAGAGGAAGGAGAATGGGAGGGGCACAGAGGATGGGTGGGGAAAAGGAGGACATGAATTGAAATAGTTTTCCATGCATGTATGAATTTGTCCAGATGAACCCAACTAACTATGTATAACCATAATGTACTTATAAAAAAGAATGTAAAATAATTTTAAAAGAATAATAAATGCTCAGCCATGAAAAAGAATGAAATAATGACATTTGCCAATAAATGGATGAAATGGAGAATGTCATGCTAAGTGAAATAAGCAAAACACAGAAACTCACAGGTCCAGTGTTTTCTCTCATGCATGGAAACTAATGTAAAATAAAGTAAAGGGGTGGGAAAAGTAGGATAACTTAAAGATAAAGGAAAGATCAGTAATGTATAAGAAGGTGATCAAGAGGCAGAATGGAGGAATGGGTAAGGGGAGGCAATGGAAAATGAATTCTTAAAATATGCATATAGATAAGTATACCACAGGAAACTTCACCTTCATATGTAGATAGAAAGAACTAATCAAATATAAATAAATAGATGAATGAAAGGAAGATTATTAGAGGAAGAAGTGTGGGTGAGCTAAGGAGAATAGGAAGGAAAAGAGAAAGGGATAAAGGGGGAATAATGAATTGAAATGGAATTCTGTGAATTTATACTTTGTTGGGATGAACCAAACCATGTATAACCATAAAGCTCTAATTAAAAAAAAAACTATTCAGATGATCTGAATAGACACTTCTCAAAAGAAGTGTAAGTCACTCACCCATAAAAATATGAGAATGGTCAATATCTTCAACCATCAGGGAAATGCAAATCAAAACTACAGAGATTCTATCTCACCCCTTTTAGAATGTCTATTATCAAGAACAAACAAAAACAAATGGCAACAATAATGTGGAGAAAAATAAATTCTTGTTTTAGGTAGGACATGTATGTATTATTAATGAGAATAAGTGATTTTGCTTTCAGCTACTGTATTTGTTTTGTTCCTTTTGGGGTTGCATTGTTGCCTCATATCATCATATGAAAAATTAACCTAAATTAAAATTAGGGGTAAGGTTTTCTTTAACATCTTAAGATATGTGACATTGTGTTTAGAACAGTGTGAGAAATAAAGAATTGGTTACAGAACAATGGGAAATTAATAGGAATTTTGTTATAGGAGGCTGAAAAAATGGGGAAACTTTATAAAAGTAATGAAATATTGATAAAATGATCATCTGACATAAAAGGACAGAGTTGAGGTCAAACAATAACATGCTGGTTTCAAGCAGATTTTACAATGAAGATATAAAACTGAAAAATTGAAAAATGAATTACTTATCACCCAGTAAGATCATTCAACCAAAGGTAAAGTCATCAAACCTCAGGACAATGTGCAAATCCAGGGTAACAAATGGCTATACTATAAATTCCTTTGTTATGATCATTGAAAAAATTATGGGAACAACCCGTAGATCTTGTATCTGGACCATAAAAGGCTAATACAAAGACTTAAAGTTGTATCCTCATGAATCTTCCCTTAAAATTAAGCAAATACCACTACCAAACCACAACTCACTGATGATTCTACAATATTTCTAAGATATAAATTCTCCCAAGGTGATCAAGATCAAGTTACCAAAGGTTTTAAAAAAAGCAGACCAGAACTTCTGAATGGTAAATAATCTGATTTTTAAAACTGGTATGAGCTAGCTTCAGCATGCCATTGATATGTATATGTACCAAAGTATATGATGTGCCCAAAATATCTGTAATTGATTTCAAAGAAAGAGGTGTTTTGAGAACTGAATTGAGTACATGACTTTTTTATCATGATAAAATATGCATAACAATGTTTACCATTTAAAACATTTTAAAGTATTTAATTCAGTGGTGCTAAGCACATTTACATTGTCATACAACCATTTCTGCCATTTACTTTAGAACATTTTTTATTTTCCCAAACTGAAAATCAAATTTTAAACAATAATTCCTCATCACCTTTTCTTCCCATCCCTTAGATACCACAATTCTACTTTCTATGAATTTGATTATTCTATTTACATCATATGTGTTTGAGCATGCTATATGTATAGTTTTGTGATGGGTATTTCATTTAGCTTAATGTTTTCAAGGTTCATCCACGTAAGGTCAAAATATCCTTCCTTGGTGAGGGCCTCTTTGCTGCAACCTCTTCTGGCAGAAGGTAGAACAGCAAACTAGTGGAACAACACTGTGGAAGCCTCTTTTATATGGACTTTTTTTTTTGATGCTCAAAATATAATATTTTAATGTGTATAGATTTGTTCAACCAGAATAATTTATTTGCTTCTCATAATCAGTTGGGAATTACTATTTTTTACAGACTGCATTTTGATTCATTGTACACAAATGGGGTACAAATTTTCATTTCTATGGTTGTGCACAATGTAGTTTCAAACCATTCATGTAATCATACACTTACATAGGGTAATGATGTCTGTCTCATTCCACCATTTTTCATACTCCCACCCCCTCCTCCCCCTCATTTCCCTCTACATAATCTAAAGTTCTTCCATTCTTCTCTCACTCCCCAACCCCATTATATATCATCATCCACTTATCAGGGAAAACATTTGGCCTTTGGTTTTTTGGGGATTGTCTTATTTCACTTAGCATGATATTCTCCAATTCCATCCATTTATTTGCAAATGCCATAATATTATTCTTCTTTATGGCTGAATAATATTCCATTGAGTATATATACCATAGTTTCTTCATCCATTCATTTGTTGAAGGGCATCTAGGTTAGTTCCATAGTTTAGCTATTGTGAATTGAGCTGCTATAAACATTGATGTGGCTGAATCACTGTAGTATGCTGATTTTAAGTCCCTACGGCATAAACTGAGGAGTGGGATAAGTGAGTCAAAGTGTGGGTCCATTCCAAGTTTTCTGAGGAATCTTCACACTGCTTTCCAGAGTGGATGCACCAATTTGCAACTCTACCAGTAATGTACAAGTGTGCCTTTTTCCCCACATCCATGCAAACATCTATTATTGTTTGCATTCTTGATAATAACCATTCTAATTAGAGTAAGATGAAATCTTAGAATGTTTTAATTTGCATTTCTCTAATTATTAGAGATGTTGAACAATTTTTCATATATTTATTAATCACTTGTATATCTTCTTCTGTGGAGTGTCTGTCTAGTTCCTTGGCTCATTTATTGATTGGGTTCTTTGTATTTTGGGTGCAAATTTTTAAAGTTCTTTATAGATTTTGGAGATTTCTGCTCTATCTGAAGTGTGTGTGGAAAAGATTTTCTCCCACACTGTAGGCTTTCTTTTTACATTATTAATTGTGTCCTTTGCTGAGAAAAAGCTAAACTGAAATCATTCACTCTAAAAACTGGAAAAAGACAGGATGCCCTCTTTCACCACTTTTATTCAACATCATCCTTGAAACACTAGCCAGAGCAATTAGACAGACCAAAGAAATTAAAGGGATACAAATAGGCAAAGAAGAACTCAAGTTGTCACTATTTGCCAATGACATGATTCTATATTTAGAGGATCAAAAATACCAGAAAACTTGTAGAACTAATAAATGAATTCAGCAAAGTAGCAGGATATAAAATCAATATGCATAATTCTAATACATTTCTATTCATAAGTGATGAATCCTGTGAAAGGGAAATTAGGAAAACCACTCCATTCACAATAGCCTCAAAAAAAAATACTTGGGAATCAATCTAATCAAAGAAGTGAAAGACCTCTGCAATGATAACTACAGAAGACTAAAGAAAGAAATTGAAAAAAAGTTTAGAAGATGGAAAGATCTCCCATGTTCTTGGATAGGGAGAATTAATATGGTAAAAATGGACATTCTACCAAAGGCACTATACAGATTCACTGCAATTCCAAATAATATCCCAATGACATTCCTCATAGAAATTCAGAAAGCAATCATGAACCTCATCTGGAAGAATAAGAGACCTCGAATAGCCAAAACAATCCTGAGCACAAAGAATGAAGCAGGAGGTATCATAATACCAGACCTTAAACTATACTACAGAGCAATATAACAAAAACAGCATGTTATTGGCACCAAAATAGACAGGTAGATCAATAGTACAGAATAGAAGACACAGATACAAACCCACAAAAATACAGTTACCTCATACTAGACAAAGGAGCCAAAAACATACAGTGGAGAAAAGATAGCCTGTTCAACAAGTGGTGCTGGGAAAACTGGAAATCAATATGCAGTAAAATGAAATTAAACCTCTATCTCTCACCCTGCACAAAACTCAACTCACAATGGATCAAGGACTTAGGAATTGGACCAGAGACCCTGCATCTTATAGAAGAAAAAGTAGGTTTGAATATTCATCATGTTGGTCTGGGATCAGACTTCCTTAACGAGACTCCCAAAGCACAAGAAATCAAAGCAATAATCAATAAATGGGATCAATTCAAACTAAAAAGGTTTTTATCATAAGGACTTTAATGCCATTCATAATTGAGATATCCTCATGGCCTAATAATCTTTTAATAGCCTCAACTAGCAACATGTGGATTTTGTAGGAGGCAAATTCAATTTTTATTACCATTTATCACTCATGGATACTTGGATTATTTACAAATTTATCTAATGAAAATAATGATGCAGTGAGTAATAGTGATTAGATCTGTTTGGATACTTCCTTTCAATGTTTGGGGGTATAAACCTAGAAGTAGAATTATAGAAATATATGCTAATTCAATATTTAAACAAGCACCTGGTTGTTTTCAACAAATATCATTTTATAACCCCCTGACAAAGCACAAGTTTTGAACTTCTCCACATCCACATCAATGCTTGTATATTTTTCATTTTTATTATATATAATAATCATCTTGCTGTGAAATGATTTTTCATTGTGATTTTGATGTGCTTTTTCCAATAACCAAAGATGTTGTGCATCTTTTCCTCTGCTCATTGTCCATTTACATATCTTCTTGGATGAAATTTCTATTCAAATGTTTTCTTAAATTTAAGTTGGGTTATTTTGTGTCTATGTTGTTAATTTGTAAGTATTCTTTAAATATTTTGTTTTTATAATATATAATATAATCATAGATGTATGATTGACAGCATTTTCCCATTTGTGCATTATCTTTGCTTATTGATACTGACCTATTATGAATAAAAGTCTAAATCTGTAATAGATTTAATTTATCTGTTTTTATTATTGTATATGATTTTGGTGTTATAACCAAGAAATCATTGTCAAATAAATTGTAGTGATGGGTCTGGTGTTGTAGCTCAGTGGTAGAGTGCTTGCCTTGCACGTGTGAGGTACTGGGTAAGATCCTCAGTACATTTATTTAAAAATAAATAAAATAAATGTATTGTGTCCATCTACAATTTAAAAACATTGTAGTAATTATATTCCCCACATATTTCTCCTAAGATTTTTAAAGTATTAGCAGTTATGTTTAGGGTTTTAATACATTATAATTAATTTTGTTTCTGGTAATGGTAAGGGTCCAACTTCATTCTCTTTAAAATGGATCCCAAGATATCCAAGAAGCATTCATTGAAAAGAATGTCACTTTTCCCATAGAGTAGCATTTGAACCCTTTTTGAAATAATTTATATATTGGTTCTCTATTTCATTCTAATTATTTCCAGTTTTGTCTTTATACTAATACCAAACTGTACCTCAATATTTGATATGTACAATTTGATGATTTTGAGTATGGACATATACCAATGAAACCATCACCACAACCAATGTAATAAATACACTGATCACCTTCAAAGGAGTTTGAATTCTCTTCTGCTTTTTTATTTCATTATTTTGTTTTAGTAAAAACACTTAATTCAAGATCTACCCATTTAACCAACTATTTCAACACACAATACAATACTGTTAACTCTAAATAATATGTTTTGTACAATATCTTTCAAGCACAATCATAGTACATACATGAAACTGCTCCCATTAGATAAGAATTCTCATTTACCCTGCCATAGCTCTTGGAAACCACTATTGTAGAAAAATGATTATTTTGGGTATTTAATATAACTAAAATGATGCATCATGTGTTCTTCTGTGAAAAGTTAATCTCACTATCACAATGTCCTACAGATTTTCCATCTTTTCACATATGACAGGACTTTTTTTGTGCTGAAACATAGTCTATTATATATATGTACCACATTTTCTTTATTCATTTATCCATTGATGGGAATTTAGGTTGCTTTTATGTCTTAGCTGTTGTGAGTAATGTTGTAATGACAACAGGATTACCAATATCCCTTTAAGATTCTGCTTTCAAATCTTAAAGATACCTACTTAGAAATAGTACATCAGAATTGTATGGTAACTCTATTTTAAATCTATCTTGGTTTACCTGTGAGAAGTAGAAAAGGCTGGTGTCCCTTACTGAGTCATCTTGTTGACATCTTGGTAAAGATGTGGAAAAAGAAGAATGATTTTTTACAACTGCTGATTGGAATATAAATTAATATTGGGATTGTGGAGAGAAGTATGGATCTTCCTCCAAAAGCTGAAAATAGAATTAGTATGACCCCTTATTGGGTACATACCCAAAGGACAGAAAATCAACATGACAAAATGACACCTACACTCCCATGCTTATGGCAGCACTATTCACAATAAATAGTATATTGACTCAACCTAAATGTCTATCAACAAATAGTATATATACACAATGGTATTCTGTTCAGTAATAAAAAATAAGCAGAAAATCCTATCTTTGTGACAACATGGATAGACCTAGAGGACATTATGTTAAGTTAAATAAGTGAGGCACTGAAAAACAAACACTGCATTTCTCATGCATAAGTGGAATCTTTATAAGTTGATCACATAGAAGTTAATAGCAGAATAGAGACTGGGCAGGATAGCATGTGGAGGAGGAATGAGAGAGGTCAATCAACAGATAGAAAGTTACTATTTGCTATGATGAATAAATTCTGGTGTTCTATGGCATGGGGTTTTATAATTAACAATACTACATTAAATATCTCAAAATATGGAAGAGGAATTCAAATGTGTTCACTATAAAGAAATGGTAGAATTTGAAAGTAATGGATAAGCTAGTTACCCTGAGTTGACAACTATCTAATGTGGAGATGAATCAAAACATAACACACGGGGCTGGGGAGATAGCTCAGTCAGTAGAGTGCTTGCCTTGCAAGCACAAGGCCCTGGGTTCGATCCCCAGCACCCAAAAAAAAAAAAAAAATAACACACCATATTTCATAAATATGTAAAAATATTATGTGTGAATAAAAAACAATAGAAATTATTTAAAATATATATTCCTTGGAAATAATATGCATGTACATAATTTTTTGTGGAGAATATAACATCAAAATGCTATAAATTTGGCAACGATGACACAATGAAGATAAATCAGAATAAATCCGTATTAAAGAATATTATATTAAATAGTAATCTGAAGTGACAGGAAGAAATGAAGGAAAATGAAGGAAACAGAAATTGGCAATAAGAAGGTTAGCATAAATTCTATCTATATATATAATATATAAACATAATTATATGTTTATATATTATATATAAATATAAATATAAATTAATATACATATAAAATATAAATGTACATATACATATATATACCATATATAATATATATTATAATAACATATAATATATAAACAACATATATATATATATATAATATATTGTGATAGACTGACAGATCTGGCTCCATGAGAATGTTATAGGCCAGAATCTAAGGGAAATGACTAAACAGACTCCATTTTGCTCCGACACTCTATGTTATGTAGGAAATAAGTTTCTCCCATGGGAACACCCTGCCTCTGTACCCATAATCAGTTACTTAGCATGACATGTTTAGCAATACAAAGTGACAATTCTTATGTAATAAAAATTCGCTCTCCTATTGCTCCTAAACAATGTACCATGTGAATGGTGATTGTGTAGATGTTAGTAACCATTCTTTAGTTTGTACCTAGGTAAGGGTCGTTTTGAACCACTTCCCTCTCTGTTGATGATCTCATGATATTAGTTTATAATTTCGAATCATAGCAACAGACACTTATGATTGATGTGATTTTGGGTATAAGAACCCCTACAACCCTATGGTCAGGGCTGTTCTCCAAATAACCATTTTTGGGGCATTGTGTGAGACAGTCAGCTGGCCAGCTTAATAAAGACTCGAATTTGGCCTTCTCAGCGGTGATCGGTCTGTTATTAAGTTGCACCCCATAAGAATATAAATTATATATATATAATATATAAATCTTATTTTTGTCACTATATGTTAATTTGCATTTTTAATCTCTAGAACAAAACTAAGTACATAGCTCTAACACACAGTAGAACAATCATTAATGGAATTAAAACATTATGCTAGAAATAGTCAACTAATGCAAAAGGAAGCAATTAAAGAAGAACAACACCAAAAAAGGATATGAAGTACATGAAAACAAAAAGTAAAAAGGCAGATGTAAATGCAACAAAATTAACACATTTAATAATATTTAAAAATGTGCTGGTTTCTTGGATTTCCATTAACAGAATACCATTACATTGGGTGGAGTAATTAACAGAAATTTATTTCTCACATTTCTTTAGACTAGGAAGGATGAAATCAAGTGCCAATCTGGTTCTCTAGTGAAGCCTCTTTTCCTGGCTTACCCCTAATTGCCTTCTAACTGTGTCCTCATACCGTAGAGATAAGTGTAGAGTTATAGTTTCTCTTCTAATTCTTTTGTTGTTTTTGTTGTTACTGACGATTGAACCCAGGAGTGCTTAGCCACAAAGCCACATCCCCCTTCCTTTTTATAGTTTATTTAGAAACAGGGTCTCCCTAAGCTGCTTTGGACCTAAGTTGCTGAGGCTAGCTTTGAACTCTGATCCTACTACCTAAAGGTCCTACTACCAAATCACTGGGATTACATGCCTGACTCTTCTTATTCTTGTAAGGACACTAATCCCATCATGTGGGTCTCACCTTAATGACTTAATCTAAATCTAATTACCTCTCCCAAATTTTACCTCCAATACCATAATATTGGGGATTAAGAATTTAACATACAGTTATTGAAGGGACACAACATTCAACTATAAAAATGTGAATGGATTTAGCAATCTAATCGAAAGGTAGAGAATTTTCAGACTGGATAGAAGGAAAGATTCCATGATACACTGTTTATATGAGACATACTTTACATTGTAAGATATAAATAGGTTAACAGTAAAAGAATAGAATATATATAAACAGAACTGTAACAAACTGGAAAGTACATACTTATATCCAACAAAATTAACTTTAAAACAAAATGTAAGAGAGATAAAGAGGGACATTTTATAATGGTAAAAAGGTCAATCTATTAGCCAGGAACAATGGTTCATGCCTGTAATCCCAGCCACTTGGGAGGCTGAAGCAGGAGGATCAAAAGTCCAAAATCAGCCTCAGCAAAAGTGAGGAGCTAAGCAACTCAGTGAGATCCTGTCTCTAAATAAAATAAAAAAGGGCTTGCAATGTGGCTCAGTGGTTAAGTGCCCTTAAATTCAATCCCCAGTACCAGAAAAAATTAAAAAAGGTAATCTGTTAAAAAGTTACAGCAATTATAATCATATATGCATTTAATAAGAGAGCACTAAACTTTGTGAAGCAAAAATGACAAAATTTAAAGGAAATAAATATTTAAAAGAATGACATTTGACATTTTGAAATCTTACTTTCATAAACTATAAACAAAGTAGGCAGAAAATAAAGAAATAAAAGTTTTTGAGAACACTATAAACCGAACAAACTTAATAAATACATTTATCCCAAAGAAGAGCATCAAAACATACATTCTTCTTTTTTTTAACAGAGATTGAACCAAGGGGCACTCAACCTCTGAGCCACATCCTCAGCCCATTTTTTTTTTAATTTGATATAGAGTCTAGCTAAATTGCTGAAGCCCTCACTAAGGCTGAGGCTGGATTTGCAGATGTAATCCTCTTGACCTAGCCTTCTTACTTACTGGGATTACAGTCATGTGCCAAGCCCAGCCCCAAACATATCTTTTTAAGTGTGCATGGATAGTTCTATGGAGTAGATCATATCCTAGAACATAAAACTAAGCCTTAATGTACAAGGATCACAGTTCAAGGACAGCCTTTAAAAGTTTGTGAGATCATGTCACAAAGTAAAAATTTTTTAAATGGATGGGGATATAACATAGTGGTAAAGCATTCCTGAGTTGAAACACAAGTACCATTAACTAATTAAGCCTCAATACATTTAAAGAAATTCAATAATACCAATTAGGTACTCAGAAAATTAAAGAATAAAATTAAAATGAATAAGAATAAATTTGAGTAATTCACTAATATATGGTAACTAAAGAATATGTTCTTTTTCATTTGGGTTTATTTTGACAACATTATACAAACAGTTTTTAATTCGTGCATTATGAATATACATAAAAGTGAAATTTCTGGACTTGATGGTGTACATCCACAATTCCAGTGACTTGGGAGACTGGGGTAGGAGGATTGCAAGTTCAAAGGCAGCCTTAGCAACTTAACAAGGACCTAAGCAACTTAACAAGGACCTAAGCAACTTAGAGATAACCTCTCTCAAATTTAAAAAATAGGCTGGGAATGTTGAACCCAGGAGCACTCAGTGTGCCTAGCATGCATGAGGCCCTAGGTTTGATCCCTAGCACCACCAATAAAAATCAAAAACAAAAGCAAAACACAGACACACACAAAAAATGTGACCCGATGGCCAAATCCTACCAGGAGCATACAGTGGTTAAGCATCTCTGGGTTCAATTCCTGGTACAAATTTTTTTAAAAGTAAATTTCTCTGTGGTATATTCATATATGGACATATACATGGGAAAGTTTAGTCTTATGCATTCTACCATTCCTACATTTTCTCATCCCTCCTGTGTCCCCCTCAATCCCCTTCCTCTATGACACTGATCTCTCTAAAGAACATGCTCTAAAATAACAAATTGATTAATAAAGAAATAATTATGGCATACTACATGAAGAATTAAAATGAAAATAACCACATAGATTTCTGAAATGAAGTTAAAGCAATTTTCAGAAGGAAATTTATATCTTCGGATGCTTACTATAAAATGCAGAAAGATCTCAAAGTCATGAACTAAACTGAATCATATAAAACTGAAAATGTGGCAAACTATATTTGATGTACCAGGAATAAGAGCAAGGCAAATTTAGGGTGCCAACTGAGGAGGAAACAGAATAGAATGACAGTTCACAAAAATACATGAAATCCAAACCTGATTCTTCAGGATGTGTGATGGTAAGTTGATACCTTAGTAAGACCTTGCAGAGATTGTCTTCCCACAGATATACCAAGATGAACAGGTGTTCATGCACCAATGTACATTTACCAGAGTTAAGGAGACCAATGAAGAGAACATAGTTCCTGGGTTTGTAGAATAAAAAGAAATGACATATTAAAGAAGCCAGGAAAGAAAGAGATGCTTTTGTCATCTCTTCCCCAACTTCAAGTACTCAGGTGTGGAGGTGACACCACCCACTTGAGGAGGGAAGAAGGAATTAAACCAAGGCTTTAGATTTGAAACCCAGTACCAGATCTTCTATGGAAAAAGTAAGTTCACAGCAGAATCTCATCCCTATCACTAGGCTGATACATGTGTCCTTAGCCACTGAAGCTGTGTTATTCAGTCATCAAAGATATTGCCTCTACTAATTCTTCACAAAATGCAGGCAGAGTCAACAAGACTCTACCTATTGGGGAGTAGGACTCAAAATCTGACTTGGAACTCAGAGCCAAGGCCAGCACTGTGAAATCCAATACTGGGTATAAAGCAAGAGCCCTGTACACAGGCTACAGCTTGCAGATGGAGATTCTAAACCCATTCTAGAATCTGATACAGACCTGCACCACAGGAATATTTATGTTTGGGCCTGCATAACTGTCAACTGTGGTGTGGGTCTCAATTCATGCCTGGGACTATTCAGGTCCTAAAGGCTGTGATATTCACACATGACTCAGATTAGCGTCAGCCTAGGTGGATAATGTACTGCTTCACCAACACTACTTCAATCTCAGGCAGCAGAGACTGCAGCAAAATCCCATTAATGGGTGTAGAATAGTATAATGGGCATAGGACATTGGTGTAGAACTTAATGCTAAGTTGGTGAACCCAAATACTAGAAATATTCTAACAGACCCTGTGCCCAGGCCTCCCTGTGGGTGGAGCCTCTACAAAAGCCTCAGATCCAGGGGAACACATAGCATAGTATATTGGAATTCTATTCCAGTCAGCATCATGTGGTACTGGTTGCTGTGACTGGGCCACAAGTTCACCTCTTCAATATGTAACCCACAGCAATGTGGGATTTTGTCTTACCCAGTGTTGTTCTTGTCTATGTGGACTGTTGCTCCAGAGTATGACACAGTTTGTTGTCAATGGGGATCAATGCATGACATAAGAACCTGAGACTTGTCCATCTATGGTGGTCCTGCATGCAGCTGGGCAAAATGTCATAGTGACCACAGAATTGTGACCATGAACAAGGTGTCACAGCATATCCAGACACAAGAAAAGCTAAGGGTAAATGAACTAATCCTCTTAGTACTCCCTCTGTTCATTTTGAACAACATGGCCACCAAAGTATTAGGAAAAATTGAGGTTTAGATCATCCCCTACTACTCAAAAAGTAGCAACAGACCATTAGTATACTTCCAGCAAACACAGAGTTGGGTATCATTCAGTGCTAAAATAATGGAAATGGATACAAGTACAGAGAAAATAAACAGCCTGCTTAGAATTATTGAAAATATGAGCACAAACAAAGTCATATTAGAAAGACTGGAATAATGAAACTAACTTTTCAGTGTCCAAAAGACATGACACACCAACAAGCAGGAAGAGTTTTCAGGAAAATATGACATCATTGAATATTAAAGATGAGGTGCAAGAAACTGACCAGTATTGTAGAACCCTCAGATACAGACAAATGTTTTAGAGAAAAATCAGTGTGCTTGAAGAAAACAGCAATTATGTAATATTCCTAACTGAAAATTTTAAAAGATATGGAAGCAATTTTAAGAAAACAAGCAGAAATCCTCAGCTCAAAATAAATGAAATAAAAATGTGATGGGAGTCATCAGTAGCAAGATACATTAAAGAAAGGAGAGAAATTGTGAGTGCAGAAGCAATTTGAAAATACAAAATCAGAGAAAAAAAGAATAAAGAATGAAGAGGAATGCACAAAGCTTCTGGGAGTTTGGACAAAGAAAACTGGAGTTTTCATGGCTCAAGAAGGACTTGAGAATGAGAAAATGGTAGAAATATTTTTCAAGAAAACAATAAAAGAAAACTCCCAAGTCTAGGTAAGGACAGAAATATTCCAGCATAGGAAAGTCAAAGGTCATCCATCAGAATTAACTCATCCAAGTCTAGCCAAGTTGTTTTATAAACAAGTTCTCAAAGGTAAATAAAAAAGAGATTACCAATTTGTAGATAAAAGAAACAAATATCACATAAGATTGTCCCAATTAACCTCATGGAAGACTTCTAAGCACAAAACTTATAGATCACGAGAAGGTAGCATGACATTTTCACAAAACGGAAGAAGAAAAAAGAAGTGGACATTCATGAATACTGTATTCAGAAAAGTTTTTTTGTGTTAATTCCATTTACTTTCCACGAGAAAGAAAAATCTCTGTACAGTGGTGTAATATAGAGGATTTTCCTGAGGACTGTCCTTTAACTCTATGACATTTGAGACCTTGCTATAATATTTATACACTAAGGAAAGGCCAAAGAAATGGCAGGCAGATTTTGCAAGCTAAAAAAGTAACATCTTCTCCTCCTCTATTCCAAGTTCATAGCTGGATTTCCTATAGAAGGAAAGACAAATTATCAAATATACGAATTTATTTAATATAGGTTTTACCTGAATCAGGAGGTATCAAAAAATGAACACTCAAAGAAACAGAAAACTCTTGTGTTTCTATGCTGAAGTTTATTGAAGAGTGGGCAGCAGTGAAGAAATGTCATTGGAGAGAGGGGTTATGATCTCATGGTCATAAAGTAGAGGGAATTTGGCAAGGCATGTGTGCTCATATTCTTCTTTATTATTATTATTTTTTGATTCATTGTACACAAATGGGGTACAACTTTTCTCTGGTTGGACATGAAGCAGAGTCACACCATTTGTGTATACATGTACACAGGGTAATAATGTTTGTCTCATTCCTTATCTTTCTTTCCCCCCGACCCCTCTCCAACCCTCATTTCCTTCCACACAATTCAACCCTCCTCCACCTCCTCCATTCTTCCTTTACTCCATTCCCTACCCATTATGTATCATTATCCACTTATCAGCCTTTGTTTTTTTTGGATTGGCTTATTTCACTTACCATGATATTCTCCAACTCCATCCATTAACCTGCAAACGCCATAATTTTATTCTTCTTTATGGCTCAATAATTGTGTATGTATACCACATCCATTGTGTACGTATACCACAGTTTCTTTATCCATTCATCTATGGAAGGGCATCCAGGTTGGTTCCACAATCTAGTTATTGTGAATTGAGCTGCTATAAACATTGATATGGCGGCATCACTGTAGTATGCTGATTTAAGCCCTTTGGGTATAGACCAAGGAGTGGGATAGCTGGGTCAAATGGTGGTTCCATTTCAAGTTTTCTTGGAATCTCCATACTGCTTTCTGGAGTGACTGCACTAATTTGCAATTCCACCAGCAATGTATGAGAAATTAAGAAGAGATTAACATCATTCTAAACAGACAAAAGCTGATAAAATATATCTCCTCTAGAAATATTATACAAGAAATGTGGAAGAGAATTCTTCAAATTAAAAGAGAGATAAGTGACTAAGAAGAAAACATGGGAAGGTATAAAACTTATTGGTAAGAGTAATAAAACAGATAAATTCAGAATGCTTTAATATAGTAAGTGTGATGCACAATCCACTCACATATTTGGTATGAAGGCTAAAAACCAAACAACTAAAAATAAGAAGAACTTCATCAAAATGTTAAGATAGGCATATAAAAAGATACAAAATTGGATATAAATCTTCAAAATGTGAACAGAAATGCAGTGCAAGTATGAGTTTTCATAGTATCTTTTCTCTAGTTCATTGTTCATTCATTTTATATATATATATATATATATATATATATATATGCACACACACATATATTTCATGTGACAGTTCCAGCATACACATTCTTTTCATCAGAAAATAGAAGGTTTCATGTGATAGACCATGGTAGGTCACAAAACAAATTACAACAAATATAAAAGTATTGAAATCTTATCAAGTACCTTTTTTGAGTTCACTGTAATAAAAATAGAAATCAATAAGAAATTTTTGGAAACTCTATAAATACATGGAAATTAAACAATGTCCTTTGAACAAACAGTATATCAAGGAAGAAATCAAGAAGAAAATTTTTAAATTGCTTGAAGTAAATGAAAATGGAGACATAACATGCAAAATCTTATAGGATATGTGAAAAGTAACAGGAGAGAAAAGTATATAGTGATAAATTGTTACATAAAAAAGCAGAAAGATTCCAAATAACAAACTATCATTGTATCTCAAGGAATAGAAAAGCAAGAAAAAAATCAAAACCAAACATTAATAAAAGAAATAAATAGTAAAGATCAAAACATAAATAAGTGAAAAGATAATAAAAATATAAAGTATCAAAAAGAATAGGTTCTTTGAAAGATAAACAAAATAGACAAAACTTTACCTGTTTTAAGAAAACACAAGAAGATTCAAATCACAAAAGTAAAGGAAGATATTACAACTGACTGCAAAATTTATGGTGTCATTAGAGATTATTATGAGCAGTAAAACATCAAAATTTTTTAAATCTCGCCGGGTACAGTGGTGCATACCTGGAATCCCAGCAACTGGGGAGGTTGAGGCAGGAGGATCATGAGTTCAAAGTCAACCTCAGTAAAAGCGAGGTGATAAGGAACTCACTGAGACCCTGTCTCTAAATAAAATACAAAATCTGATTGAGGATGTGCTGAGGATGTGACTCAGTTGTTAAGTGCCTCTGAGTTCAATCTCCGGTACCGCCCTCCCTCCCCCGCACAAAAATTTAAAACCTAGTTGAAAAGGAAAAGTACCTGGAAATATATACCTTTCCAAGATTGTATCATGAAGAAGTAGAAAACCTGAACAAACTGATAACAAGTAATGAAAATGAATCATTAATAAAATATCTGTCATCAAAGTCTAGAAGCAGATGGCTTGATCATTGAATTCTACCAAGCTTTTAAAAATTAGCTAGTATCACCACTTCTTACATTTTTCTATATTATGGAAGAGGAATGCACATTTTATAAACCTAGCATTACCCTGAAATCAAAACTACAGAAGAACACAACATTAAAAACAGAAAAATAAAAGCTGATATTCTTGATGATACTAATTCTAAAAAAAAATCCCAACAAGCTGCATGTAACATCACATTAAAAAGACTATTCACAACCATCGAGTGGATTCATCCCAGTGGTACAAGAATAATTCAACATCTGCAAATCAGTAAATTTGATACAATACAATAGCAGAATGAAGGTCAAAAATCATATGATCATCTCAATAGATGCAGAAAAGATATTTGGTGAAATCAACATAACATCATGACAAAAATACTGAACAAATTGAGTATTAAAGGAATGAAACTTAGTGTAATAAAGGCTATTTATTATAAGTCAGTAGTTAATATTGTACTGAATGAGGAAAAACTAAAAGTTTCTATGTTCTGGAAAAAGACAAAAATGCCCAATGTCAGTACTTTCATTTAACATAGTGCTAGAAAATCAAACCAGAGCAATTAGGCAAGAGAAAGAAATTAAGGACAGTCAAACAGGAAGAGAAGTGAAATTCTCACTGTTTGCAGATGATGTGATCTTATATATAGAAATGCCAGAGACTTCTACAAAAACACTATTAGAACTAAAAAGGAATACAGCAAATGGACAGAACAGAAAACCAACATTGAAAAATTGGTAATGCTGCTATATACCAATAGTGAATTTTTTAAAATGCAAAGTTTAAAACATTCTATTTACAATAAGCACAAAAATTAAAATAAACTATGTAAGGAAAAGTGTGGCGGGCGAGACCCGGGGCCCAGGGTTACGCAACATGCATCCAAGATGGTGACTGGCAGAGAGCCAAAGGGTGTGCTGAATGCGCCTTGAGAAAAACAGGAAGTGTTTACCATTGGCTGTATGATAATTAGTTCAGCTGCTTAGCGCTTGTGGACAGATATATCTCACATGTATGCTTGAGCTCATGATCGCTTGACCTTTAATAGGATTGGATGGACATATCTGATTACAATTGCTTATGCATGAGACTGCTTATATATTGAGGGTGTTATCCAAATAAAGAGGAAGCTGCTTCATGAACTTCTGAAGTGTATGTGTCGTTTGTCCTGCTGGTCGGTGGCAAGTGGCAGAAAAGTTCACCAAAGAAGTAAAATATTTCTACAATAGAAATTATTATATTTTAATGAGGGCTGAACTGTGGCTGAGTAGTAGTGTGCTTGCCTCACGTGTATGATGCGCTGATCTCAGCACCACATAAAAATATAACAAAATAAGTAAGTAAAATAAAGTTATTGTGTCCTCTACAACTCAAAATATGTTTTTTAAAAATTTGATGAAAGAAATTGGGGAAAACAAAAATCAGAAAGACAACCCATGTTAATGGATTAGAATGAACAGCATTGTTAAAATGTCAATACTATTGAAAATATTCTACAGAATAAATGCAATTCCTATCAAAATGTCAATGGCATTCTTTGCAGAAGAAAAAAACTAATCCTAGAATTTGTATGAAACTACATAAAAATCTCTAACCAAAAGCCACATTGAGTAAAAAGAACAAAGCAAGAAGCGTTACATTTCCTGACTTCAAAACATACTATATAACTATAGTCTTTGAAATAGTCATATAGTTAAAAAAAACAGAAATATAGACCATCATGTAACATAATAGTGAACTAAAAAGTGAACCCACAGTCAACTGATTTTTAAACTGTTTTAATTAGTGCATTATAGGCACACATAACAATGAGGTTCATTTTGACATAAATATACATGTATGTAATATAGTTTGCTCAATGTCAATCACCTTATTCCCACTTTTCCTACCATCTTCCCTCCCAATGTTCCCCTTCTTTAATAGTCTTCCTTCTATTTATTTATAGTTTTTTAGATTTGTACCTTCTAGATATAAATAATGTTGGAATTCACTGTGATATATTTATACATGTAGACAGCATAATATTTTGCACTTTCTTTCTACATTCCTCCCTTTTCCCATGCTTTCTTCTTCCTCCTTGATTATCTATCTCTACTCAAAATGTTCTCCTTTTAGTATTCATGAGATCCCTCTTTTATAAATTCCTTATTTTTCTATTAATTCTGCATATAAGATAAAACATTTGATCTTTAACATTCTGTGACTGGCTTATTTCATTTGGCATGGTGTTCTCTAGTTCTATCTATTTGCCATCAAGTGCCGTAATTTAATTCTTCTCTAAAACTCCATTGTGTGTGTGTGTGTGTGTGTGTGTCTGTGTCTCTGTGTGTGTGTGTGTGTGTGTGTGTGTGTGTATCACATTTTAAAATTTCAATAATCTGTTGATGGGGGCTGGGGAGATAGCTCAGTTGGTAGAGTGCTTGCCTTGTAAGTACAAGGCCCTGGGTTCAATCCCCGGCACCAAAAAAAAAAAAAAAAAAAAAAAAAAAATCTGTTGATGGGCAACAGGACTGGTTCCATAAGTTAGCTAGTAAGACTTTTGCTCCTAAAAGCATTAATATGCATGTATCACTACCATATGCTGATTTTATATGGTTTGAATAAATACCAAGGAGGGAAAAGCTTAGTCATATTGTGGTTCTATTCATAGCTTTTGAGGAATTTCAATACTACTTTCCAAAATGGTTGTACTAATTTACAGGCACAACAATAATAATATGAGTGTAGCTTTTCCCCCACACTCTTATCACCATTTATTATTTGTATTCTTGATGATTGTCATTCATATTGGTATGAGATGAAATCTCAATGATGTTTTGATTTGCATTTTCCTGATTGCTGGGAATGCTGAACATTTTCTTCATATATCATTTGACCAGTTTTATTTATTCCTTTGAGAAGTGTGTGTTTAGTATTTTGACCATATGTTGCTTTTTTATGCTAAGATTTCGAGTTCTTATTGTAGTATGGATATGAATCCCTGATCAAAAGAGTAGCTGGAAAAATTTTCTCCCATTCTGTATGACCTCTCAATATTCATAAAAATTTCCTTTGCTGTGCAAGAGTACTTTTAATTATATGCCATCCCATATTGATATTTGCTTTTATTTCTTGAACTCACCTGTATAATAATTAATCTACTGAGGAAGAAATCATGAAAACCATTCCATTCACAATAGCCTCAAAAAAGTGAAGTATTGAGAATAACTCTAACCATAGAAGTGAAACATCTCTACAATAAAACTATAGAACACTGAGGAAAGAAATTGAAGAAGACCTTAGAAAATGGAAGGACCTCCCTTGTTCTTAGAGAAACAGAACCAACATAGTCAAACGGATATATTACCAAAAGTGATCAATGAATTAAATACAATCCCCCATTAAAATGTCAATGACATTCTTCACAAAAATTAGAAGAAAAGTCCTAAAATTCTTGCAGTAGAATAAAGCCCCCAAATCATCAAAGAAATCCTGAGCAAGAAAAGAGCTGGTGGAGATATCATTTTACCTGATCTTAAATTATACTTAAGAGCTATAGTAACAAAAAAATACCGGTATTGGCATCAGAATAAATATAAAGACCAATGGGGTAAAATAAAAGACAGAGAGACAAAGCTGCTTAGATATAGTCATCTGATATTGATGAATGTGCCAAAAACACGTTGGAGAAAAGATAGCATTTTTAGCAAATGGTGTTGAGAATGCTGAATATCCATATGTAGAAGAATGAAACTAGCTGTACACACAAATGATTTTTACAAAGGTGCTAAAAAATTAAAGACATTGTTTTCAATAAATGGTTTTGGAAAAATTGCATGTCCTCATTCAGAAGAATGAAAATAGCCCTTATCTCTACCCAGTTACTAACATCAATTCAAAAATGCATTAAATAATTTACAATAAAACCTGAAATTATGAAACTAGTAGAAGAAAATGAAGGGGGGGAAATCTTCAGGTTATTGTAATTGGGAAGTGTCATTTAGAAGAGACATCAAAATCACAAGCAACCAAAGCAAAAATAGACAAATAGGACATGAATGTAAAAGTCTTCTGCACAGCAAAGGAAGCAATCAATAGAGTAAAGAGACAACCTAAATAATGGGAGAAAATATTTGCCAACTATACATCTTTTTTTCAGCAACTAAATATCTACCTTATTATAAGTTGAAACAAAACAAATGCTCAAAGGGGAAAAAAGCTGTATTTTAATGTTATCTAAATTTACTTTCAGTGCAGTGACATTCACACCCAAACACACACCTGCTAGCTGCCAAATAAAATATTCTCTTTCTACAAGACTGTTCCTAGGAGCCAGATCATTTAAGTAATGAGAGAGTTAAGTTACATTAATTACTTACAGTTTAAAAAAGATAATAAATGTTTACTTTTTTCAATCTGTTAATGGTTTTCAAACTATAGATCTAATAGGGGTTGATATCAAGAATACATAAAGAAGTCCAAAAAACACAATATTTATTTGCATAAATAACCTGATATAAAAATGAGCACTAGACCTAAATGAACATTTCATACGTGTACCCCCACACACACACATGCGCACACATGCACACAGACACACACACACACACACACACAAAGAAGTGACCAACAGGTATATGAAAATTAGTTAACATGCTGGGTGCGGTAGCACATACCTGTAATCCCAGCAGCTTGGGAGGCTGAGGCAGGAGGATCATGAGTTCAAAATCAGCCTCAACGAAAGCAAGGTGCTGGGCAACTCAGTGAGACCCTGTCTCTAAATAAAATACAAAATAGGACTGGGGATGTACCTTAGTGTTCGAGTGCCCCTGAGCTCAGTACCCAAAAACTCCCCAAAAATGCTTAACATAATTAATGATTAGGGAAATGCAAATGAAAACCACAATGAGATATCATCTCACCCCAGTCAGAAAGGTTGTCATTAAAAAGACAAGATAATAAATGTTGGTGATGATGTGGAAATAGTATGGATAATCCTCAAAAATTAAACATAGAACTACCATAATATTCAGAATTCCGACTCCAAGGTATATATCAAAACTATAAAATCAGTAATTAATAGAGACATCTGTACTCTCATATTCATGCCTAAACTATTCACAATATCTGAGAAATGGAAATAAGCAGAATGTCCTTCACCCAATAAATGGATAACAAAAAAGTGATACACATACATATTGTAATACCATTCAACCAAAAACAAGACTGAAATCCTTTCCTTTGCAACAACATAGATTTAAGTGAGGATCATTATGTTGTATTCAATGAAATAAGACAGGCACAGAAAGACAAATACTATATTATCTCACCCCTATGTGGAATCTCAAAAAAATGATCTCATAGAATTTGAGAGTAAAATAGTTGTTATCAGTCTCTGGGAGTTTAATGGAGAGAGAAATATGAGGAAAGTTTAATTAGTGGGTCTTAAGCTATAGTTAGGAGTGGGAAATTCTGGTATGCTCTTTTACAGTATGGTGACTATGGATAACATCAATAAACTATATTTTAAAAACTGAAAGAAAATTTATTGAAAACTTGTAAATAAGTGACTAATTTTTGAGGCAATAAACATGTCTAACATGATTTAAATATTATACAATGTATAAGTGTATCAAAACATCTCAGAAATAGATACAATTTTATGTTTTGTGTTTCCATTAAAAGTAAATTTCTGGGGCTGGGGTTGTGGATCGGTGGAAGAGCACTTTTCTGGCATGTGTGAGGCACTGGGTTCAATTCTCAGCATCACATATAAATAAATAAATAAAATAAAGGTCCATTGACAACAAAAAATATATTTAAAAAAAGTAAATTTCTTTGAAATGAAAAAAGTTGGTTCTTTGAAAATACTTTAGAAATTGACACATTTTTAGAGGTCTAAATAAGAAAAAAGAAAGATTACTTATTTTACTAAAATCAGTAAGCAAATGTAGGACATTGCTAATGACCACCAAAACAACAATAAAAACAACAACAAAGGATTATAAGGGATTATGAACAACTGCATGCCTAATAATGAGATAACACAAATGAATTGCAAAAATTCTTAGCATGACACAGATTTTTCAAACCAGACTAAGGAGAAAGAAAATCTGATTAGACATGTGACATGTTAAAAGTGTGAAAGAGAAATTTTTAAATTTCTGACAAAGAAAATACAGGCCTAAAGTCCTTCATTGGTAAATTTTAACATTGGAAAAAAACATTACTACCAACTCTTTCCAAATAGTCCCCCTGACAGAAAAAAATAAAATTAGGGGAGCACTGCATTTAAGAGAAGAGCACTTTACATTTCATTCTATAAAGTCAATATTTCCATAATACACAAGCCAGGAAAAAAATCTCAAGAAAATGAAACTACAGATCAATACCTTTTATCAATATAAATGCAAATATACCCAATAAAATACTAGCAAACTAACCTAGTATATGTAGAAAGGAGGATACACTGACCAAGTTGGAAATATGGGAATGCCAAAAAAGCATTTGACAAAATCCAATACCTTTTCATTTTTAAAACATCTCAAGCTACTATGAAGAAAAGTGAACTTGCTTAAGCTGATAAAGAAAATCTTTAAAAAATAACCATACAAATGGCATTATACACAGTAGTGAAAAAATGAATGCTTTCATCAGAGGACTGCAGATCATAAACAATAGAAGTAGCCTCCTCTTACTACTTCACTACAATTTGTTCCCAATTAAGAAAATGTCAATCTTTGAAATTTTTATCTGATAAACTTAATTCAAATGTATATGAATCTTTTTTATATCAGATAGACATGTACATATTTCTATGTTCTGAGTTTAGCTCCCAATCTATCACTCAAAAGATTCTTCCTTTTATTTAAACTTCCCATGCAAATTGGAAAATTGCTTTTGAGCTTCTTGGGCCAAGCCCTTTCCCTAAGCAGACTCTGAATTGCTGTCAATAAATCCTGATGGGAGAAAAGAGCTTTGTTGAGAATCTACCTTTTTACATCCTGGAACTTGAGGTTACATTATAATAATAGCTAACAAGGAAATAATGACTGTATTTTTGTTTCTTGGCAAGTAAACATCCCTTTAAGAAATTCTGCCAGATCAGTTATTATCAGCCTCACGTGGTGTTGGGCTAATTATCTAGCTATCATGGGGTTAATAACAATTTTAGAGGAGGCTTGTTACTTCATTTTAAGAAGTAAGTGGAGTGCATTCTCTTTTCATTTAAAATGTTTGGTTGATGCTCAGCAAGGTGCTGAAAATAGAGATTTAGTATGTGTCCTTTTTTAGTTCAAATTTTTCATTTCTCTTTTGTTTCCCAGGACCCATGATGAACATCTGCACCCCAAACTGGCTAGTGAATTAAGGAGGCACCAGCAATAACAGGGGGGAAATTTTGCAATTGGGATGAAATACTGAGATTAATCTGGTTTTAAAGGAATAAAGATACACACACACACACACACACATACACACACACATATATATATATAAATACACACTCACATACATATATTTCATATGTATAATATATTCATCTATAGATTATATATATTCTTCATATAGAGAATGTATTTACAAAATATTTTATGTGTATACATATACATCATACAAAATATCATATATACATACATGTATACATGTATATATGTATTCTTATACCCATATGATATTTTGTATGGTTTCTATGGTGTGTGTGTGTGTGTGTGTATGGCATTTTTATAAATTATAATTTATATTTGCTGCACATTAAAATGACATTATCATTGCAACCTCACATATTGACAACTGCTAATCTCTAATTACTGTGAATGTTTTGAAGAAAGACAGTATGACCATAGCTCAACAATAATAACATTGTTTCTAACAAAGTAATAGAATCCTGAAGGAATAATAATTTTGAATTGCATGACAGGCAGAGTTTTGTACCAAAGTTTGTTATTCAGAATCTTTACAAAAAAAAAAAAAAGAGCAACACTAATACGCATGAACATATGCAATCTACCACATAAAGTTTCAGTTATACGCATCTTGGGTCTATCACTTCTATAGTTTCAAATTTGTATTTGTGAAATAAATAAATAAATACAAAAAGGTACTTTGTATATACCAACAGAATAACTTGCATAAACAAGAAAATTGACCATAATTAAATGAAATTTTAATGTCTTGAGAGTAAGACTTGTATTTTAATTGCTACATTCTCCAAGTAAAGTGGGTTTTTACTTAGTATTGTGATTTAGCATAGACATGTTAGATGTATTTCCAGCAATTTTCTATACATATGCACATATGCACATTCCTTTTAATGACATACTTTAAAACAAAGCAAAATTGAACTTCATGTGACCCTACAATATGTACTATCAGAAAAATGAGAGATTACACTTCATTTATATATGATCTATCAAAATGTTTAAATGCATTCTACTGTCATGTATAACTAATTAGAACAAATAAAAAATAATTAAAAATTAATAAAGAAAAGAAAAGGAAAAAAATGTACTTCCCTATGTTGTGTAGCTCTTACAGAAAACAAAACAGTGAATTTTTCAGTGTTCTGAACTTCTGAGAGACTTATTGAAATTTTCTTACAATCAAAGTTATGACACTGAGAACGAATTCTTTGAGACACTTGCAAAAAGCTCTGTTCTGCCACAATGCTGTTTAACTAAATACTTTACCTTAGCAGAGGCATAAAAAGATAAAATATAAAAGTGAAATGGAAATTAAATGGAAATGATAGGAAGAACACCACATTTATTGTATTTTCTTGCTGAAGACACTTCTCCAATCAGGAGAAATGTGAAAGAGCTGAAAGAGAAAGTGGCAGTTATTCTAGCCAGAAGAAATATAGTTCAGAGTAAGAGGATATCATAACATCTGAATATTGAAGGGAAATTTGGAAAGCTGATGTCACAGAGTCTGGAGACCCAAAATATATTTACAAATCATCTTCAAATATGTGGCTAAACTGTGTAGGGCAATTCATACCAGTAATCACAGTGGCTCAGGAGGCTGAGGCAGGAAGATTACAAGATCAAAGTTAGTCTCAGCAATTTAGGGAGACTCTGAGCAATTTAGTAAGATCCTGATCCTGTCTCAAATGAATAGATAGATAGAGATAGATAGATAGATAGATAGATAGATAGACAGACAAAAGACTGGGGATGTGGCTCAGTGGTTAAGCACATCTGAGTTTAATCTCTGGTACCAAAAAAAACTGGTGACTAAATCTTAATGTATAACCTATATAAGATTTAATGGAGCTCAGTAGAGTGTAGCAGTTGTGAAATACTGATTTCACAAGCTGCCTGGTTCCAGGGATACCAAATTTGCAGTTCAATCTTGCCAAATTAGAAAGGCTTAGAAAATATCTAGAATTTTGTTTTTAAAGCCTAGTAAGATTTTGTTTTATGAGTACTAACAAATTGAAACACAAAGGAAGAAAATCTTCAAATAAGATTAAGGGATATGAAATAAAAGCAAAAACAACTGCAAAAATCAAATCCCATGTATGCACAGGACCCAAGTTATATATCAGATATTAAACTTCTGGGAGAAGGAAGAAATATTTGTAGAAAGATATAATCTACAAATGCAATGTCTCATCAAAAAATACAATAAAATATGATAGCAATAGACTTTGTTAACCAAGATATTGGAATTTGAAAAAAAGAATTTAAGTGCTTAGTACAGATATAAGAAATGTTGTACAGAATGGGTGAATTATGTGGAATATGAAGTTAGGAATGAATAAATAAAACCATCAAATGTAAGCATCAAAAACAATGTATCTGAAATAAAAAAAAATTATTGGAGACACTTAACATCAGGTTGAACACTTCAAAAGAAAAGATCAGTGATCATGAAATTTCTCAATCTAAAATATAGAAAAGTATCAACAAAATGCATAATGTCTCTGTGATATTTGAGACAGTGAGGTATTCTCTAATATATTTATAATTGAAGTACCAGAAAGAGATATGAAACACAATGAAGCACAAAATACTTGAAAAAGTAATGTCCAAGATGTTTAGTGCAAACCATTAACCCAAAATTCCAAAAATTCAATGAGCCATAAGCAAGAAAATTATAAATTTTTGCCTATATTCATTACAGTCAACCTGTTAAAAACTAAAGATAGGAGGATCCAAGATGGTTGACTAGAGGGTGACTGCATCTCCCGTCGCTCCAGAACCCAGGATGCAAGAGGGGGAGGTAA
The DNA here is from genome assembly GCF_902686445.1 of Sciurus carolinensis. Classification (NCBI taxonomy): domain Eukaryota; kingdom Metazoa; phylum Chordata; class Mammalia; order Rodentia; family Sciuridae; genus Sciurus; species Sciurus carolinensis. The sequence goes on along the minus strand of NC_062232.1, from coordinate 67,428,641 downwards.
TGAGAGACTCGGACTAACATAGAGCTGCGGGGTGAGTGTCTCCCACTGGGTGAAGCTCGGCCTGGGTGGCAGACCCGGACAGGGACAGCTTCTCAAGAACAGGGCAGGGTAGCTAGAGTCTTCCCCAAACAGCCCTGCTCCCTCCGGCGGCAGGCTCAGCCCACAGCCAGCTTCTTCTAGCAAGCTGTCCAGTGAGAGTTTTCCAAACAGAGCCAACCTCAAGCCCTGAACCCAGCAGCGGGCCCCAACCCACAGGCAGCTTCTGGGACCAAGGCACGACAGGGAGAGATTATCCCCTAGCAGCCTGGCTCCCTCAGGCGGGGGCAGGCCCTGTCTATAACCAGCTTCTAGGAGCAGGATAACCCAGTGAGAGGATTTCCACACAGACAGCGCCCAGCCCTGGACACAGGAGCAGACTAGGGGCAGATTTCTTCGGAAGCACTGCATTATCAAGATCCTCCAATATTTCAGGCTACTGAAGGCTGGGAGGTGATATACTGGAAATCTACAGGGACATTATAAGTTAAAGAAGAAATCTTCAATATCTCAGAGTCCCACTGATATCTGACCAATATGAGAACACAAGGGAAGAAAATGTCACAAACAAACCTAGATACTATATCAATAAAACCCAATGACAGCACAGCAGGAGAAATGTTGGAAAGGGAGTTCAGAATGTACATAATTAAAACAATCAGGGAAGAACGAGGAGAGGAAAGAGCAAATGCAGGCATTGAAGGAAGAGAAGAAACAGCAAATGCAGGCATTAAATGATCGTACCAATCAACAGTTAAAAGAGCAAATACGGGAAGCAAAAGATCATTTCAATAAAGAGTTAGAGATACTGAAAAAAAAAAAACAGAAATCCTTGAAATGAAGGAAACAATAAACCAAGTTAAAAACTCCATAGAAAGCATAACCAAAAGAATAGAACACCTGGATGACAAAACCTCAGAAATTGAAGACAAAATATTTAATCCTGAAAACAGAGTTGAACAAACAGAGAAGATGGTAAGAAATCATGAACAGAATCTCCAAGAATTATGGGATATCATAAAAAGGTCAAATTTAAGAATTATTGGGATTGAGGAAGGCTTAGAGAAACAAACCAAAGGAATGAACAATCTATTCAATGAAATAATATCAGAAAATATCCCAAATCAGAAGAATGAAGAGGAAAACCAGGTACAAGAGGCTTATAGGACTCCAAATATACAAAATTACAACAGACCCACACCAAGGCACATTATTATGAACATGCCTAACACACAAAATAAACACAGAATTTTAAAGGCTGGGAGAGAAAAGAATCAAACTACATTCAGGGGGAAACCAATTAGAATATCAGCAGATTTTTCAACCCAGACCCTAAAGGCTAGAAGGGCCTGGAACAACATTTACCAAGCCCTGAAAGAAAATGGATGTCAACCAAGAATCTTATACCCTGCAAAACTTAAGTTCATTTTGACGACGAAATAAGATCCTTCCATGATAAACAAAAACTAAAAGAATTTACAAAAAGAAAGCCAGAATTACAGAACATTCTCAGCAAAATATTCCATGAGGAAGAGATGAAAAACAAAGATGCAAATCAGCAACAGGAGGAACTAGCCTAAAGGAATAGCCAAATAAAGGAGAATCCAAATCATGTCAAAAAACAAAAATGAGTCAAATGACTGGGAATACAAATCATATCACAATAATAACCCTGAATGTTAATGGCCTGAACTCATCAATCAAAAGACATAGATTGGCAGATTGGATGAAAAAGAAAAATCCAATAATATGCTGCCTGCAAGAGACTCATCTCATAGAAAGAGATACCCATAGTCTAAAGGTGAAAGGATGGGGAAAAACATATCATGCACATGGACACAGGAAAAAAGCTGGAATATCCATCCTCATTTCAGATAATGTGGACTTCAAGCCAAAACTAGTCAGAAGGGATAAAGAAGGACATTACATACTTCTTAAGGGAAGCATAAATCAGCAAGACATAACAACCATAAATATCTATACCCCGAACCTTGGCTCATCCATGTACGTCAAACAAATCCTTCTCAATTCCAGAAATCAAGTAGACCACAACACAATAATACTAGGTGATTTTAACACACCTCTCTCACCACTGGATAGATCTTCCAAGCAAAAATTGAATAAAGAAACCATAGATCTCAATAACACAAAAAACAATTTAGACTTAATGGACATATATAGAATATACCATCCAACAAAGAACAAATACACTTTCTTCTCAGCAGCACATGGATCCTTCTCTAAAATAGACCATATATTATGCCACAAAGCTACTGTCAGCAAATACAAGAAGATAGAGATACTACCTTGTATTCTATCAGATCATAATGGATTAAAATTAGAAATAAATGACAGAATAAAACACAGAAACTTCTCCAATACCTGGAGATTAAATAATACACTATTATATGAAGAATGGATAACAGAAGACATCAGGAGGGAAATAAAAAAAAATTCTTAGAAGTAAACGAGAACAAAGAAACATCATATCAAAATCTCTGGGACACTATGAAAGCAGTACTTAGAGGAAGATTTACTTCATGGGGCACATTCAACAAAAGAAGTAAAAATCAACAAATAAACGACTTAACACTACAGCTCAAAGCCCTAGAAAAAGAAGAGCAGATCAACACCAAAAGTAGTAGAAGACAGGAAATAGTTAAAATCAGAGCTGAAATCAACAAAATTGAAACAAAAGAAGAATCAGAAAAATTAACAAAATAGTTGATTCTTTGAAAAAATAAACAAAATTGATAAACCCTTTGCCACAATAACAAAGAGAAAGAGGGAGAAAACTCAAATTACTAAAATTCGGAATGAACAAGGAAATATCACAACAGACACGAGAGAAATACAAAACATAATTAGAAGCTATTTTGAAAATCTATATTCCAACAAAACAGAAAACCTTGAAGACATCAACAGGTTTCTAGAGACATATGAATTACCTAAACTGAACCAGGTGGACATACACAACTTAAATAAATCAATTTCAAGCAATGAAATAGAAGAGGTCATCAAATGCCTACCAACAAAGAAAAGTCCGGGACCAGATGGGTTCTCAGCCGAGTTCTACAAAACCTTTAAAGAAGGGCTCATTCCATTACTCCTCAAAGTATTCCATGAAATAGAAGAGGAGAGAACCCTCCCAAACCCATTCTATGAAGCCAATATCACCCTGATACCTTAACCAGACAGAGACACATTGAGGAAAGAAATTTTCAGACCAATATCTTTAATGAACATCGACGCAAACATTCTCAACAAAATTTTAGCAAATCGCATATGAAAATATATTAAAAAGATAGTGCACCGCGATCAAGTGGGTTTTATCCCAGGGATGCAAGGTTGGTTCAACATCCGAAAATCAATAAATGTCATTTACCATATCAACAGACTTAAAGCTAAGAATCACATGATTATTTCAATAGATGCAGAAAAAGCATTTGATAAAATACAGCATCCCTTCATGCTCAAAACACTAGAAAAAATAGGGATGGGGGAACATTCCTTAACATTGTAAAGGCCATCTACACTAAGCTCATGGCCAATATCATTCTAAATGGTGAAAAACTGAAAGCATTACCCCTAAAAACTGGAACAAGGCAGGTATGCCCTCTTTCACCACTTTTATTCAACATCGTCCTTGAGACTCTAGCCAGAGCAATTAGACAAACCAAAGAAATTAAAGGGATAAGAATTGGAAAAGAAGAACTGAAACTATCCCTGTTCCTTGATGACATGATTATATATTTAGAGGAACCTGGAAATTCCACCAGAAATTCAGTAAAGTAGCAGGTTACAAGTTCAATGTTCATAAATCCAGTGCATTTTTATACTTATGTGATGAATCTTCAGAAAGAGAAGTTATGAAAACTACCCCATTCACAATAGCCTCAAAAAAAATAAAATACTTGGAAATCAATCTCACAAAACACATGAAAGACCTCTACAATGAGAACTACAGAACACTAAAGAAAGAAATTAAAGAAAACCTTAGAAGATGGAAAGATCTCCCATGTTCTTGGATAGACTGAATTAATATTGTCAAAATGGCCATATTACATATTCAATGCACTTCCAATTAAAATCCCAATGATGTACCTTACAGAAATAGAGCAAGCAATTATGAAATTCATCTGGAAGAATAAGAAAACCAGAATAGCTAAAGCAATCCTTAGCAGAAAGAGTGAAGCAGTGGGTATCGCAATACCAGATCTTCAACTCTACTACAAAGCTATAGTAAGAAAAACGGCATGGTTTTGGTACCAAAACAGACAGGTAGATCAATGGTACAGAATAGAGGACATGGACACAAACCCAAATAAATACAATTTTCTCATATTAGACAAAGGGACCCAAAATACTCAATGGAGAAAAGAGAGCCTCTTCAACAAATGGTGCTGAGAAAACTGGAAATCCATATGCAACAAAATGAAATTAAGCCCCATCTCTCACCCTGCACAAAACTCATCTCAAAATGGATCAAGGTCCTCGGAATCAGACCAGAGACCTTGCATCTTATAGAAGAAAAATTAGGTCCAAATCTTCAACTTGTCGGTTTAGGATCAGACTTCCTTTACAGGACTCCCATAGCAGAAGAAATAAAAGCAAGAATCAACAACTGGGATAGATTCACACTAAAAAGCTTTCTCTCAGCAAAGGAAACTATCAGTAATGTGAAGAGAGAGCCTAAAGAGTGGGAGAAAATCTTTGCCACTCATACTTCAGATAGAGCACTAATTTCCAGAATCTATAAAGAACTCAAAAAACTCTACACCAAGAATACAGATAATCCAATCAACAAAAGGGCTAAGGAAATGAGCAGACACTTCACAGAAGAAAATGTATAAGCAATCAACAGATATATGAAAAAAATGTTCAATATCTCTAGTAATAAGAGAAATGCGAATCAAAACTACCCTAAGATTCCATCTCACCCCAATTAGAATGGTGATTATCAAGAACACAAGCAACAATAGGTTTTGGCAACGATGTGGGGAAAAAGGTAGACTCATACATTGCTGGTGGGGCTGCAAATTAGTGCAGCCACTCTGGAAAGCAGTGTGGAGATTCCTTAGAAAACTTGGAATGGAACCACCATTTGACCCAGCAATCCCACTCCTTGGCCTATACCCAAAGGACTTAAAACCAGCATACTACAGAGATATACCAACATCAATGTTCATAGCTGCTCAGTTCACAATAGCCAGATTGTGGAACCAACCTAGATGTCCTTCAATTGATGAATGGATAAAGAAACTGTGGCATATATATACAATGGGATATTACTCCACCATAAAGAATGATAAAATTTTGGCATTTGCAGGCAAATGGATGAAATTGGAGAATATCATGCTAAGTGAGATAAGCCAATCTCAAAAAACTAAAGGACGAATGATATCACTAATAAGTGGATGATGACACATAATGGGGGGGTGGGTGGGGTTAGTGTTAGGGTTAAGATTAGGGTTAGGGTTAGGGAGGGGGGCAAGAATGGAGGAAGGAAGGACTGTATAGAGGGAAAAGTGGGGTGGAAGGGTTGGGGGGGAAGGGAAAAATAACAATGAATCAAACAGCATTACCCTATGTAAATTTATGATTACACAAATGGTATGCCTTTACTCCATGTACAAACAGAGAAAGAACATGTATCCCATTTGTTTACAATAAAAAAAAACTAAAGATAAAGATAAAATGTTGTAAGACCGAAAAAGACATATACAAAATCAATTTATAGGAGCAATGTCACCCTGGGGTGACTTTTTGATGACACTAAGGAGACAATTGGCAAATAGTCTTTGATATCCTCCATGGAGTGGGACATGCAGGTGGTAGAAGTTTTCTTTCCACTTGGTCCCATGGGCTTGGGAGCATAGGAGCCAACCTATGCTCACCATGGTTGCTGTCCTGGTTGCAACCTGAGAAGTACAATGTGTTCTAGTGTGTGCAGTGCCTCTCCATGCTTGCTGACTTCATGCTTCTTACCTGGAACCTGCCAGCATCACTCAGATCTGTGGTCTTCTCCAAAATAACATATAACATCATTTTGGAAATATCCTTCCTAGTTCACATTGAAGGTTCACTCAAATATAGCACTTAGAGTTTTTCATTCTGTAGCTTCTGTGGGATTCCCATTGGTCTCCAACTACATTTCAATCATGCTGCCCTAGTTGCTTGGCAGGTCACTTCTGCCTTTGCTTGATAAAATGTTGCACCATCTTTTATAAACAAAAGTTATAGTTAATGTAGATAAGATCAGTAGCCACAATGTTACTCTACCAGAAAATATTGTAGACATTATGGGGCAAGTCTTAGAAATGTATATATTGGACCTAACCTCTTACTCTCCTTCTCTCTATGCTATCTGACCACCATAAGGTGATCAGTTTTCTCCACCACACCCTCCCTACCTGATATTTTACCTCACCACAAACCCAGAAACTATGGAACATGGTAACCATGAACTGAAACCTCTAAAACCATGAGCAAGCATAATTTTTTACTCATCTCCAGAATTTGTATCACCAAAAATTTTTCACAATACTGAGATATTGAGGCACTCAGAGCTCTTCTATTTAAGTTGATTTTCTCAGGTATTTTGTCACAGTGACAGAAAACTAACACAGAAATTTGGTTTCAGGGAGGGAGTCCTTGCTGTGACTACACCAGTGCAGATGGTTCAGAAGACATTTGAACTGGTTTGAAGGAGAAAATTAGAAAAGTTTGGAGACACAGGCTAGAACAAGGCTGGAATGCTGCAAGCAGAGCTTAATGAGTGCTTCTTGTAGGAGCTCAAAAGACCAGAATATTGACAGAAATGTTTAAAGACTGTGCCAATGAGGTTTCAGATGGGAATAAGAAATCTTTTGGAAATTTGACAAGAGGAAGTGTATATAACAACCAGGCAAAAATAAATAAATAAATTAAAAATTAAATAAATAAATAAATAACTTCTACTTTTTTTAATCCATATTCTAAGATATTGTGTGAGGTTGAGTTTAAAGGTGATGGCAGAGGAAATTTCATGATAGTACAACATTTAGGTTATGACATTGGCATTGCTGCCAACTGTTAGCCAGATTTATAGTTAGAATCAGGAGGGAATAAAAGGACATAAAGATTTTTGAAACTTGTAGTTATCTAGGAAATACACGAGTTGTAAAATTTGGGCCATCAAAAAGAAACAAATTATGTTATACCAGGAAAATAGAAAAGATGACTTGTGGGCATTTCAGAAATCAACAAGACCAACATTCATGGGCTCAAGAGTGTAAAATGTATTTTTTTTAATTGGAAAGAGAGTCTTTGAGTGACCGCAGAGCTATCCAGGAAATTGTTTCCCTGAGAATTGTTTCACTATGCTTATCTATCCAGGCAGTTGGAAGCTACTGCAGTTGTGGGTACATCTATATTTTTGACAGTTTTTCCACTCAAGCATTGGTGCTCAGGTCTATGTTTGGATGGAAGAAGTGATAATCTCTGAAATTCCTTTAAGTTAATTCTTTTGCTTTCTTGATAAATAGTAATTTGTTTTTGCTTGTTTGTTCTAATGTTTCCCCCCACATGAAATTTTTTTTAATTTGTTCTAATTGGTTATACATGACAGTAGAATGAATTTTAACACATTGTACACAAATGGAGCACAACTTCTCCTTCCTCTGTCTATTCATGGTGCAGACTCACATCAGTCATGTAATCAAACATGTATATAGGGTAATAAGGTCTGCCTCATTCCACCACTGTTCTTCCCATTCCCACACCCACTCCCCTCCTCTCACTTGCCTCTGCCCAATCCAAAGTTCCTTGATTCTTATCTACCCCCTCTCCCGCACTACAGATCAGAGAAAACATCCAGCCTTTGTTTTGGGGTGGTTTGGTTTATTTCACTTAGCATAATATTCTCTAGCTCCATCCATTTACCTGCAAATGTCTTTATTTCATTCTTTAAAGCTGAGTAATATTCCATTATATATACATACTGCATTTTCTTTATCCATTCATCCACTGAAGGTCATCTGGGTTGGTTCCATAATTTAGCTATTGTGAATTGAGCTGCTACAAACATTGATGAGGCTGAGTCACTATAGTTTCCTAATTTTAAGTTCTTAGTGTATAAACTTAGGAGTGCCATGGCTGGGTCAAATGGTGGTTCCATTGCAAGTTTTCTGAGGATTCTCCATACTTCTTTCCACAGTGGTTGCACCACTTTTCAGTCCTACCAGCAATGTGTGAGTGTGCATTTTCCCACACATCCTCAAAAACCCTTTTTTTGGCTTATACTCTTGATAATTGCCATTCTGACTGGAGTGAGATGAAAACTTGGTATAGTTTTGATTTGCATTTCTTTGATTGCTAGGGATAAAGAATGATTTTTTCATGTTTGTTGATCAATTGTATTTCTTCTTCTGTGAAGTATCCATTCAGTTCCTTTGCCCATTTATTGATTGGGTTATTTGTTTTTTGGTGTTAATTTTTTTTAGTTCTTTATATATCCTGGAGATTAGTACAATACCTGAGGTGTGTGTGTTAAAGATTTTCTCCCATTCTCTAGGCTCTTTTCACATTATTAATTGTTTCCTTTGTAGTGAAGAAGATTTATAGATTGATAACATTCCATTTATTGATTTTTAAATTTACTTCTTGTGTTTTAGTAGTCATGTTAAGGAAGTCAGTTCCTAAGCCAACATGGTGGAGATTTGGTCCTACTTTTTCTTCTTTTAAATGCAGGGTCTCTGTTCTAGGGCCTAAGTCTTTGATGCCTTTTGTGGTGATTTTTGTGGAGGGTGAGAGGTAGAGGCTTAATTTCACTTTGTTACATATGCATTTCCAGTTTTGCCATTACCATTTGTTGAAGAGGCTATCTTTTGTCCAATATATGCTTTTGGTGCTTTTGTCTAGAATGAGATAACTGTATTTATGTGGGTTTGTCTCTGTGTCTTCTATTCTGTACCATTCATCTGCATGTCTATTTTGGTGCCAATACCATGCCTTTTATTGTTACTGTTGCTCTGTAATATAGTTGAAGGTCTGGTATTGTGATGCCTCCAACCTCACTCTTCTTGCTAAGTATTGCTTTATCTATTCTGGGTCTCTCATTTTTCCAAATGAATTTCATAATTGCTTTTTCTAGTTCTGTTAAGAATGTCATTGGGATTTTAATAGGAATTGCATTAAATCTGTATGACATTTTTGGTAGTATGGTCATTTTGACAATATTAATCCTGCCTATCCAAGAGCATGGGAGAGCTTTCTATCTTCTAACGTGTTCTACAATTTCTTTCTTTAAGGTTCTGTAGTTTTCATTTTGTTAAATTCATTCCCAAGTATATTTTTTGAGGGTATAGTAAATGGGGTAGTTTTCTTAAATTCTCTTGCAGTGGATTCATCACTGATATATAGAAATGCATTTGATTTATGGGTATTGATTTTATATCCTGCTACTCTGCAGAATTCAATCACGTGTTCTAGAAGTTTTCTGGTGGAATTTTTTGGATCTTCTAAATACAGAAATATGTCATCAGCAAATAGTGATAGTTTGTGTTGTACTTTTCCTATTCATATCCTTTTAACTTTTTTCATCTATCTGATTGCTCTGACTAGAGTTTTAAGGGCAATTTTGAATAGAAGTGGTGAATGAGGGAATCCCTGACTTGTTCCAGTTTTTAAAGGGAATGGTTTCAGTTTTTCTCCATTTAAAATGATATTGGTCTTGGGTTTAGCACACGTAGCCTTTACAATGTTGATATATGTTCCTACTATCCCTAGTATTTCCAGTGTTTTGAACATGAAAAGATGCTGTATGTTTTTCAATTGCTTATTTTGCATGTATTGAGTTAATCATAAGATTCTTGTCTTTAAGTCTATTGATGTGATGAATTAGGTCCATTTATTTCTATATGTTGAAAGAGCTTGCACCCCTGGGATGAACCCAAATTGATCATGGTGCACTGTCATTTTAATATGTTTTTATATGTAATTTGCCAGAATTTTATTGAGAACTTTTGTATTTGTGTTCATCTGATATATTGTTCTGAAGTTTGTTTGTTTGTTTTTCTTGATGTGTCTTTGTCTGATTTTGGTATCAGGGTGACATTAACCTCATAGAATGAGTTTGAAAGGGTTCCCTGCTTTTCTATTTCATGGAATAATTTGAGGAGTATTGGTGTTAATTCTTCTTTGAAAGTCTTATAGAACTCAAATGAGAATCTGTGTGTTCCTGGGCTTTTCTTGGTTGGTAGACTTTTGATGACATCTTATATTTCAATGCTTGAAATTGATCTATTTAAATTGTATATGTCCTCTGTTTCAATTTGGTTGATCATATGTCTCTAGAAAATTTTCAATGTCTTTGAGATTTTCTATTTTACTGGAGTATAAATTTTCAAAATAGTATCTAATTACCATTTTTATTTCATTAGTGACTTTATTGATATTTCCCTTTTCACCATGAATTTTAGTAATTTGAGTTTTCTCTCTCTTTCTCTTCATTAGTGTAGATAAGGATCTATCAATTATATTTATCTTTTCAAAGAAACATCTTTTTGTTTTGTCAAGTTTTTTAATCATTTATTTCAAATTGTTTTATATTAACTTCACTGATTTCAGCTCTGATATTAATTCTTTCCTGTCTTTTGCTTTTGGTGTTGATATGTTCTTCTTTCCTAGGGCTTTAAAATATAATGTTAGCTAATTTATTTGTTTACTATTTTATTATTTTATTGAATGAACTCAGTGTAATGAATTTTCCTCTTAGCACTGCCTTCATAGTGGCCCAGAGATTTTAGTATGTTGTGTTGTTGTTCTCATTTACCTCTAAGAAATTTTTGATTTCCTCCCTGATTTCTTCTGCTATCCACTCACCATTCAATAGCATGTTATATAGTCTCCAGGTGTCGGAGTACCTTCTATTTTTTATTTTATTACTGATTTCTAGTTTAATTTCATTATGATCTGATAGAAAGAAGCATAGTATTGCTTTTTTTTTTATTAGTTAAGAGTTTCTTTGTGGCTTAACATATGGTCTTTTTTTGTTTTTGTTTTTTTTGGTTTTTTAAATTTATTTTTATTATAAACAAATGGGATACACGTTGTTTCTTTTTTTTTTTTTTTTTTTTTTTTTTGGTGCTGAGGATCGAACCCAGGGCTTTGTGCTTACAAGGCAAGCACTCTACCGACTGAGCTATCTCCCCAGCCCATACACGTTGTTTCTCTGTCTGTACATGGAGTAAAGGCATACCATTTGTGTAATCATACATTTACATAGGGTAATGTTGTTTGATTCATTCTGTTCTTTTTTCCCTTCACCCCCACCCCTTCCACCACTCTTTTCCCTCTATATAGTCCCTCCTTCCTCCATTCTTGCCCCCCTCCTGCCCTCCATTATGTGTCATCATCGACTTATCAGTGAGATCATTCATCCTTTGGTTTTTTGAGATTGGCTTATCTCACTTAGCATGATATTCTCCAATTTCATCCATTTGCCAACAAACATCATAATTTTATTATTCTATATGCCTGAGTAATATTCCATTGTATATATACACCACAGTTTCTTTATCTATTCATCAATTGAAGGACATCTAGGTTGGTTCCACAATCTGGCTATTGTGAACTGAGCAGCTATGAACATTGATGTGGCTGCATCTCTGTAGTATGCTGATTTTAAGTTCTTTGGGTACAGGCTGAGGAGTGGGATAGCTGGGGTCAAATTGTGGTTCCATTCCAAGCTTTCTGAGGAATCTTCACACTGCTTTCCAGAGTGGCTGCACTAATTTGCAACCCCACCAGCAGTAAGAAAACCTTAGAAGATGGAAAGATCCCCCATGTTTTTGGATAGGAGGAATTAATATTGTCAAAATGGCCATACTACCTAAAGTGCTATACAGATTCAATGCAATTCCAATTAAAATCTCAATGGTGTACCTTACAGAAATAGATCAAGCAATCATGAAATTCATCTGGAAGAATAAGAAACCCAGAATAGCTAAAAAAACCTTAGCAGGAAGAGTGAAGCAGGGGTATTGCAATACCAGAACTTCAACTCTACTACAAAGCAATAGTAACAAAAACGGCATGGTATTGGTACGAAAATAGACAGGTAGATCAATGGTACAGAATAGAGGACCATTTCTTTAGTGTAGTTCCTCCCTTTGCTGGTTTTCATTGCTTTTTGTTGTTGTTGTTGGTTCGTTTTCATTTCCTCCTTATGGAATGTTTTGCTGAGGATCTTTTGTAGTGCAAGCTTTCTAGTTGTGAATTCTTTTAACTTTGTTTATCACGGAAGCTTTTCTTTTTTCATCTTCAAATCTGAAATTTAGTTTTGCTGGTTATAAAATTCTTGGTTGCATCCATTTTCCTTCAGAGCTTGATATATGCTATTCTAGGGCATCCTGGTATTGAGGGTCTGGACTGGGAAATCAGCTGAGATCCAAATTGGTTTACTCCTATATGTAATTTGATTTTTTTCTCTTGAAGTCTTTAAAGTTGTAAAGTCTGTAAAGTTGTCCTTATTCTGTATGTTAGTCATTCTGTTTATAATGTGCCTTGGTGTGGGTCTACTGTAATTTTGTACATTTGGTGTCCTGTAATCCTCTTGTAGTTGATTTTCTGTTTCATTCTTTAGATTTAGAATTTTTTTGATATAATGTCATTGAACAGTTTGTGCTTTCCTTTTGTTTGTATCTCAATGCCTTTGTATATCCTGAAAAAATCTTAAGTTTGGTGTTTTCATGTTTTCCCATATTTGATGGAATTTCTTCTCATGGTTTCTTACCATCTTCTCTGTACAGTACACTTTGTTTCCAAGATTATATATTTTGTCTTTATTGTCTGAGGCTCTGTCTTCTAAGTGGTCTTGTCTGTTGGTGATGCTTTCCATTGAACTTTTAATTTGGTTTATTGTTCTTTCATTTTGAGGATGTCTTCTTGATTCCTTTTTATAATCTCTGCCTCTTTATTGAAATGATCTTTCACTTCCTGTATTTTCTCTCTGATACCATCCTTTTTTTTCTTGAAGATCAGTCTTACTATATACCTCCTGAAGTCCTTCTCTGACAATTATTTTAATATATTGTCTATGGATCCTATTGTTGGAACATCTTGGTTATTTGAGGCAATTTTCCCCTTGCTTTTTTCATGTTGTTTGTGTATCTTCCCATGTAGTTGTATGGATCTGAGTCAGTATAGTTTCTACCCTGTAGTCTTATAATGTCCTTGAAGGCTTCTTAAGGACCACTAAGGGCAAGACCAGGATTAACAGCACCCAATTCAAAACAATATAGAGTCTTAAACCAAACATTTCCTATTAAGGTATTTATAGTTTTGTCACAATAAACAGAAATGATGTGTTCAATTATTATCTACGATATAAACAATAAGTTTGATGAAATGATTTACTGTCTCAAATGATGCACAATGTTGGAACAGAAGTAGTGTAAGATATGATATTTATGTGGGAGGAGGAGAGAAGATAGACATAAAACTTTATAGTAAGAGCAAAGGAGAAAGTAACATGTTGGCTGCAATCATGAGATCAGTGAGAAAGATAATCTACAGAGACAGATAGGTGAGAGAAAAAATATATATGCTTTTTCAAAAAGTAAAAATTTAAGAATAGAAAATAAAACTAATATACTTTTCAGACATCCCATTTCTCACCAATATTGCTCATTTTTCTATTTTTATTAGTGATTTTTAGTTACACATGGCATTAGAGTTCATTTTGACATAATTACAAAAGCATGGAATATAATTTTCTCTATTTCAGTCTCCTGTACTTTTAATTTTTCTCCCCTCCTTTCTCCCCATTCCCTTCCCTCAAGTGATTTTTCTTCTATTTAGTTATAATTTTTAAGTTAGTGCCTTATAGATATATATGAATGTGAGATTCATTGTGGCATATTCACATAGATGCATAGAAAAGTTAGCTTAGATTCATTCCATTATTCTTCCCTGTCCATCACTCCCCATCTTATGCTGCACTGATCTCTCTTCTTTTTTCATGAAATTTCCCCACTTTTCTTTCTTTTTCTTAGTTTGGTCTAGTTCCTGCATATAAGATAAACCACTTATCCTTTGTGATTCTGAGTCTGGATTTGTTTAGTTATTCTGATGGTCTTCAATTCCATCCATTTACCAGTAAAAGTTATAATTTTGTTATTTTATTTTTGCTGAGTATTACCCCATTGTGTATATATACCACATTTTCTTTGTCCATTCTTCTGTTGACAGCCACCTAGGTTGGTTCCACAGCTTAACTATTATGAATTGTGCTGCTATAAACATTGATATGGTTGCATTCCTATAGTAATCTAATTTTAGATCTTTTGGATATGTACCAAGGAGTAAAATAACTGGGGCATATGGTTGTTTTATTCCTAGTATTTTTTTAATCTCCATACTGCTTTCCAAAGTAGATGTACTGATTTTCAGTCCCCCCCACATCCTTGCCAACATTATTATTATTGGTATCACTGATACTTGCCATCCTCAGTGGACAGAGATAAAATCTCAATGTAGTTTTGACTTGCATTTCCTTGACTGCTACAATTGTTGAACATTCTTAAATATACTTATTCACCTTTTGTATTTCTTCTTTTGAGAAGTATGTTTACTTCTTTTTTCATTTATTAATTGGATTTTTTTTCTGTTAAGTTTTTTGAGTTATTTGTGTATTCTGGATATTAATCCCCTTTTAAAGGAGTAACTGGGAAAAATTTTCTCCCATTCTGTAGGCTCCCTCTCCATATTCTTAATTGTTTACTTTTCTGTGAAGAACTTTTTTTAAATTTGATGGTATTCCACTTATTGATTTTTGGTATTATTTCTTGTACTTTAGGAGTCTTGTGAATGAAGTTGGTGCCTGTGCCAATGTTAGAGTGTTAGGTTTCCATTTTCTTCTAGCTGTTGCAGAATTACTGGTCTAATTCCTAGGTATCTGATCCAGTTTAAGTTGACTGTAGTGTAGGGTGAGAGATAGGGATCATTTCATTATTTTACATATAGATCCATTGTTCCTAGTAGTACTTATTAAAAAGGCTACCTTTTCTCCAAAATATTTTTTGGCACCTCTGTTGCATATCAGATGACTACCTATGTGTGTTTCCCTCTGTGTCTTCTATTCTATCCCGTTTGTCCTCACATATGTATTGGTAATAAAGCCATGCTGATTTTGCTACTGTAACTGTACTATAATTTGAGGTCTGGTATTGTGATTTCTCCAACATTTCTCCTTTTTTGGCTATTAGGGTAAAAACTATCAAATGAAAATGAAGAGTGACATATATATGATCAAAATTGACATTATAGCTATTTATAGTATACTATGCCTAGGTGAAGAAAATTCATATTGGGTCTTGGTTTAGACAGCATCAATATTTGGGGTCTTTAGAAGATGTCCACCATTCTATGGCTTTGTATCCCCTCAGAGGATTGGGGACATAGGATCCCTTCCCTAGTTGCTATGGCTCTCACACCAGCTAGTTGTCTTTTGTCAGTCTAGGGATGAGGCTGATTGCTCAGAGGGTATGATGTTGTATCTGCTGGTTGTTTCTATCATGTGCATGAGCTCAAGGTGCAGGGCTCTGAATTATCTCTCTGATTGCCCTGAGTCACTGTGTGTCTGCTCCCCTCCATAGGAACCTTTTAAGGTGGCATAAAGTCTGATGAGCTCAGGTACTGTGATTGTTTATTCTGTGTGGGTGATTTCTGGTGCAGAAACATTCCCCCTGGCTGACACAGCTCACTTAGTTACCATTCCTATGAATGAATAAAGAGATTTAGCATGTTCACTTCAGTTCTAACTTTCAGTGCTCCAGGTTGTAAACTGCAGGCACTGTTTCCCTCTGTTAAATGGGACTGAATCAACTTCCAACCAGTGTCTAAACACCTACTGTCTGTGACCATGAGTCAGTCCATGCACCATCACTCTCCACTGTCCACGAGGCAACTTTCTGCCTTGACTGACTTCCTGATGACTTTGGCCATGATCTAGATACCTTCTTGTTCTTCTGCCCTGGACAAAAACTGCGTTCAGTTTGAATCTGACGCTATTATTCCTGTTTATGTGGTAATTAGTGTTGCAGATCTCACAATAGGAACTGTGTATTCATTTTAATGCTGCATGTTATTCACTGATATTATTGATGTTGCTTACTTCCTCATTTTTGTGATGTGTTGGGAATCTTCTGAGACAAAATGCATTCACAGGGCAAAGACTCTTCTGTTGAGCTACACCTGTAAAACATACAAGAGACAGTGCACCTTGCTACACACACAAACACTATGTTCAAACCTCATCAATGCTTTAATGCAAATATAAGAGAGAAAAATTCCAAACAACCAGGTCCCAAATTGCAATAGCTGCAGGGACCTTAGGTCCTACTCAAAGACATCTACTTCTACAGCAAAAACAGAGAAATATGACACAAAGACTGTGGCACCACACCTACAAGTGATCTCAATCCATATTTCTCCATAATTCTTTAGATTTATTGAGTTCCTAAATTTAGAAAAAACAATCACAGATTGTAGTACACTTATTCTGCTGTATACAACACAATTGCCTTATTTACAAAAAGAACCCACTCTTGCAAAACCTACAGGAAAAATAGAATCCTCAAGCTCTGATAATGTACACATTTATCAAAATACACTAACAATCATGAAAGCACTAGCAAGGAAACTATACTACAAAAACCACTTGGAAATATATAGAAAAATTCTCATTGACCTAATATTGTGGAACATATCTCCAAGAAAAAGCTGCACCCTAAAAAAGATTCACACAGCTGACTGGAAGAGAAATACATTCCAACTAATGAACAAAATTCATAACAGGATTAAAAGAAATATGAAAACACAAGGTAAAATGACACCTTCTAAAGTCGAGGTTCATCCACTGACTCTAAAATTTTTAAAGTGGATGAAATACCAGTAGATTTTGAAATGTTTCTTCTGCACCACCACAATTTTTAAAGAGGATCAAATAATTCAAAAGAATGATTATAAAAGTGATCAATGAATTCCAGAAAAACAGAAAAAAACTGAATGAATTAAGTAAATCAGTACAGGATATCAAAGAGAAATTCAACAAGGTGATAGAGATATTGAAAAGACCCAAATAGAAATCATAAAATTTAAAGCCACAATAAATCAAATGAGAAAATCAATTGAAAGTCACTCTAATAGATTAGACCATGCAGAAGACAGTATCTCAGAGCTGGAAGACAAAGTGGTCGGCCTTATACATTCAGACAGTATGAAAGAAAATAAGTAACATGAATAGACTCTACAAGAACTCTGGGACAATATTAGAATATAAAAGTTAATTATAATTAGAATTGAAGAGGGTTTTGAGATGGAGATTAATGGTATGTACAACCTCTTTAGAGCTGTAATTTCAGAAAATATTGTATATAATGAAAATGAGATAAACATTCAGATATAGAAAGCATTCATAATCCCAAATAGACAAGATCAGAAACAAACCTCTTCTTGATATATTATTATTAAATTGTCTAAAATAGAGTGGATCCTCTGAAAAGTCATCTTTGCACTGTTCCTGGGTCTAGCTCCCCACTCGAAAAAACCATCTCTGATTTTTTGGACATTTATGGCTTCACCACCAGAATCCCTGAACTCTAGTTTCCTTTTTAACCCACTGCATTGGATCATGAGCATGCGCCACCATGTCAGATGTGGCAGTGCGCACTAGCTCCAAGATCACCACCAAGGATTTAAAGGAGAAGAAAAAAGTTGTGGATGAGGCAGAGAATGGAAGAGCTGCCCCTGCTAATGGAAATGCTAATGAGGAAAATGGGAAGCAGAGGACCAATAATGAGGTAGATAAAGAAGAGGAAGAGGGTAGTGAGGAAGAGGAGGAAGATGATGGTGAAGAAAAGGATGGAGAAGAAGATGAGGAGGCTGAGGCAGCTGGGGGCAAACAGGGAGCTGAAGATGACAAAGGATGATGATGCTGATACCAAGAAGAGGAAGACCCATGAAGATAATGAGAGAGCAAAAAGGAAAAGTTAAGGCCTTTGTGACATGTTACCCTCCACTTCCCATCTCAGAATCAAAATGTGGCCACCTTTGAGTAGAGAGGCCAGTCTGCTAGCCCACTGTGGGCAATTCCACCCATGGATGACCCCCACTCTCTACCACCTAACCAAAACCACAACATAAATTTGCAATGGGGAAGAAAAAAGAAAACTTCCAAGGCCCTGCTTTTTTATTAGAAGTACTTTTAAAAAGGAAAGCTTGTTTGTATTTTTTTTAATTCACATTTTCTTAGGGGTCAGCCATTTTAATGACGTTAGGTGACCAAACCAGCCTTTGAAGGTTCTCTGTCCTACTTCTGACTTTATTTGCATTGTATTCATGTTCATTATAAGCTCAACAGAGAAGAAAACTGGTAAAAAAGTAAAAACAGCAACAACAAAAAATTAATCCCATTCTGAACATTCCAGTAACTTTTTTTGTGTATGTACTTTAACCATACTATGAGTAGTTGGTTTCTACGAGATGGTCAAAAAGGCCAAAGATAAAAGTGTTTCTTTTTTTCTTTTTTGTCTATGAAGTTGCTGTTTATTGTTTTGGGCCTATTTGGTGTATGTGTGAAATAATGTTGTCCAAAAATAAACCAAAATTTGATTTAGCTGAGTTGTTCTAACAACAACAAAAACAAAAAGCCTAAAATACAGGATGGGTAGAATTTTAAAATCCTCTAGAGGAAAAATGCCAGGACACATTGGAAGGCAAGCCAATCAGAATCACTTCTGAGTTATTAATACAAACTCTAAAATCTATAAAGGCTTAGAATGATGTGTGGTAGACAAGGAAAGTTAATTTCTGTCAACCTAGATTGCTATATCTAGAAAAGGTAAACTTCAAATTCTAAGGAGAAATTTTAAAAGTCCATGGTAATGAGAAATTAAAAGAATTTATGGCCACTAATCGAGCACTACAGACAATATTTAAAGAAATAGCATGAAGAAGACACCAAAAATAAACTACAGATTTCACAAATTAACAAATGTCATTTGAAGAGTAGCTAAGGAGAAATGGTACCAAATTAAATATAACAAATAGGTCAAAATAGCAGAAATTAATAAACATCTCTCTATATTAAGTGTGAGTGGTCTCAACTCTCCAATTAAATGATATAGGCTAACAGAATAGATTAAAAGTAAAGACCAAACTATATGTTGTGTTCAAGAGACTAACCTTACAAAGACAGTCACAGGCTGAAAGTGAAAGGATGGAAAATGACATTCCATGCAAATGGGGCCTGAAAAGAAGCAGGAATAGTTAGTGTCATATTTGATAAAGCATACTTTAAGTAAAAGTTAATCAGAAGATAAAAAAAGGTCACTTCATATTAGAAAAGGGAACAATCCAACTAGAGGTTGACTAACAAATATTTATATCCCAAAAATATAAAAATATTATAAATCAAATGGACTGAACAGACATATACAGAATATTCCATCCAACAGCAGCAGAATTTGCTTTATTCTCAGCTGCTTACAGAATCATCTCCAAATAGAACATATCTAATTCCACAGACACTTAGCTAATACAAAATGATGTGATTTCTTAGCTCTTATCATATTATAGTGGAGTGAAGTTAGAAATCAACACACACACACACACACACACACACACACACACACAAATAAAACCCTACAGAAACTGTATAAACATATTCAGATTGAATGATAGCTTTTTGAACAGTGAATGGGTGATCAAAGAAATCAGGGATGAAATTTTTTAAACTCATAGAATTAAATATCATATACCAGAAATCCTAGGACACTATAAAGGCTATTAAAATAGGAAAATTTATAACCTTGAGTGCCTACAAACGATTCCAAATAAAAAACCTAATGTTGCATCTCAAGGCCCTAATAAAGCAAGAATAAACCTAGTCCAATGCCAGTAGTAGGAAAGAGATAATTGATATCAGAGCCCAAATCAATTAAATAGAGAATATAAGAATGGAATAGAAAGGTTTAATAAATGCAGATTTGGTTGTTTATAAAGATAAACAATATTAATAACATTTTTCCAAACTAACCAAAGGGGAAAGACAGATGACCCAAAGTAATACAAATAGTGATGGAATAGGAGATATCACTATACACATGAAAGAAATTGAGATCATTAGGGACTATTTTGAAAATGTATACTTCACATTGCAAAAATCTAGAAGACATGGAGATATTTCCAGACACATATGACCTTCCAAAATTGAAACAAGGGGGTATGGAACACCAAAGCATAACAAATAAAAGCAATGATATTGAAGTAGCAATAAAAAATCTTCCAAAATAGCAAACCCTGGGAATAGGTGCATTCTTAGATGAATTCTACCCAGTCTTTAAATTATGCTATATTAGAAGATTATAAAGTTCCATCATAATACTGCTGTATCTAATAAAAATTTAGCAAAATAGCAGCATATAAAATTATTATACAAAAATGGATAGCTTTCCTAAACACCCCCCCCCCTTTTTTTGGTACTGGGGATTGGATGCAGGAGCACTGAACCACTGAGACACATTCCCACCCCTATTTTGTATTTCATTTACAGACAGGATCTCTCTGAGTTGCTTAGCACCTTGCTTTTGCAAGGCTCTGAACTCATGAACCTCCTGTATTAGCCTTTCCAGCTACTGGAATTACAAGTGTGTACCACCATGCCCAGTCTATACCACCTTCTAAGCAACTAAATGTCAATGATCCACAAATTATTCCATTTAATAGAAAGTGTGGCAAACTTACCAATTTATTCTATGAAATAAACATAATCCTGATACCAAAACTAGAGAAGGAACATCAAGGAAACAAATCTATAGTCCAATATTCTTGATGAACATATTTTCAAAAATTATTCATCAAAGTTTAGCAAATCATATTCAACAACACATTAAGAAAATTGTACATCATGTCCAGATTGGTGCTATTACAGGGATTCAAGGAAGGTTCAATATACACAAATAAATAAATGCAATTTATAACATAAGTAGAATCAAGATCATCTCAATAGATGCAGAGAAAGCTTTCAACAATATTCAGCACCCCTCCATGATAACACCTTAGAAACTAGGGATAGAAGTACCTTATCTCAATATCACATAGGCTGTTTATAATAAATCTAAAGCAAGATCATAGTGAATGGAGAAAAATGAAAGCATTTACTCTAAAGCTCAGAATAAGGAAAGGATATCTACTTTCAACACTCCTATTGAATTAAGTACTAGAAATACTAGAATAATTATACAAAAGGAATAAAAGAGATAAAAATAAGAAAGGAGGAATTCCAAGTAACACTGTTTTTAGATTATATTATCCTATATTAGAAGACCAAAAAGTTCCACCAGAAGACTACTATAGCTAATAAATAAATTCAGCAAAGATGTGGCATTTACAATCAACATAAAAAATTGACAGCTTTCCTATACACCGATAATAAAATCACTAAAAAGAATTCAGAAAAATAAGAAAAACAATTTCAGACACATCAGTCTTAATCAAAATATAATATCTGTGAATAAATCTAACTAAGGAGATGAAAGAATTCCGCAAGGAAATTTATAGAACTCTGAAAATGAAATTTAAGAAGACACTAAAATATGGAATGATTTCCATGTCCCTGTGTAGGCACAATTAATATTGTTAAAATGGCTATATTATCAAAGTGATATACAATTTCAATGCAAAACCCATCAAAATACAAATGACATTCTTTGCAGAACTAGAAAAAAAAGTCCTAAAACTCACATGGAAGAATAAAAGACCTGGAATAGCCCAAGAAAGTCTAAGCAGAAAAAGCAATGCTGGAGACATCATAACACCTGACTTCAAATTATACTACAGAGATATTGCAATAAAAATTACATAGCACTGGCATAAAAAGCAGACATATTCACCTGGAACAGAATAGAAAACACAGAGGCAAAGCCACACAGATACAGTCATCTGATCCTTAACAAAGACACAAAATCATGTTGGGGAAAAGTTAGTATTTTAACAAAAGGTACTGGAAAACTGGTTATCCATACATAGAAAAATGAGACCACATCCTTGTCTCTCACTCTACACAAAAGTCAACCCAAAAAGCAACAATGACCTAAAATTAGAGCTAGGTCTTTAAAACTACTGTAAGAAAATGTAAGGTCAATATTTTAACATGTAAATGCAGGCAGTGACTTCCACAACAAGAATACTGAAACTCAGGAATAATACCAGTAATTAATATAATGCAGTAATTTTCAACTGCATTGTTAGCTAGAGTACCTCCTTACATTTGGGGTATATCAAATGATACTCATACTATTCAACAAATAGTTCTTACTAAAGATGTACAAGTAATACATGCTAAAAGAGATTTTGAAATTATTGCATTGCTTGCAAGTATTATTATTGCTGCCCTAACTGCTTCAACTGCTGCCATGATAGCCTTAGTACAAACTGGTGCTAATGCCGCAGTGCTAAATACACAGGCTACTAGAGTCAGTGAAGCCTTCACTCTTCAACACCAAACAAATACACTAATACAAGGAGGTATCCTAAATTTGCAGCAACAAATAGATCTCACGAATGAAAGAATGGATTTCATGCAAATGACAATGTGTTTACAATGTAATCCCACATTACCCTATGTTTGTGAAACTATGGCAACACTTGACAATGTGACTAAGTGGAGGCAAGAATTAAGCACATATTTAAGGGGTCCTTGGAATGCCTGGTTTCAGAACTTAACACTCAAACTATGCAATCATATCAATCAATGAAACCCAAGCCCACCTTGTACTGAATGCTTCTTTCTTTACACGATTATGGAACAAAATCACCTCCATATTTGATCCTGTAAATATTGCATTATTTGGCCTTTCCCCTGCTGGCATTGTAATATCATTCCTATGTATTTGCTGTCTTTGTAACAGAACCTCAAAAATTGAGACTAGACAGATCATGTTAACTCAGGTCATGATGGCAAAAAATAAAAAGGGAAAAATGAGGAGAATCCTGTGGTGTACCAGGCATGGATCCAAGGTATGGATTGGGCTTGAGCACAGAACACTGGGCTCTCTTCATGTCACATGAGTACACTCTGTGATGACCCAATGCCTCTTGAGCCTTCCTGGTCCCCAGTAGAATTCTGCTCTTCCCCATAGTACGGTATTGTAAACATGTAACCTGAGCAGTGGCCTGGCTGTCTCATTAATATGATTGGTTCTCACTCCATATATAAACTACTGAACTTCCTAAATAAATCAAGTCTGCATCACAGAACCTGGCTCCCAGTGTCTGAATTAAGGGGCACCATCCCGAGAGGCCAACTCACATTTGACAACAAAGAATGAAGTTATGTCTTCTTCAGGAAAATGGATGGAACTCAAGGGCATTATGCTAAGAAAAAATAAGCCAAATGAACGTGAAATGTTGTATGTTTTCTCTACTATGTGGAAGGAAGAGACCAAAAAAGGGGTAAAATAAGGTGGGAGGTATCTCATGAACATCACCAGAGACCAGTAAAGTAGAGAAAATGGGCCAGGGTGAGGGAGTAGGGGACAGATATTGGAAACACCTGGAAACACTACTGACCAAGACACATTATAATATCATGTGACTGTAGGAATAGGTAACAATGAATTATACTATTATGTATAATAATAACCTATTAATAAAATAAAGAAAATTATATAATATCAATTGCCTTGCTGACATTAAAGACATATATTAAAGATCTTACACATAGTCATACCTCCCTCCTTTCCCCTTTCAAACTTGTGATTTAGGCTATTTTGTTCCTCATCAAGATTTATAGCATTTGTGTATACTTCTGTTACTATAATTTGCACAAGTTTATAATTATATGATTTATTCATTTGAATTTGTCTTTTGATTAATTTGATTTCATCCTCAGGTAGTTTTGTGTTGGTTTTTCTTGTTTTTTTGTTATTTTTGTATGTATTTTCAGAAAACCTTTTGAAGTATTCTTCAGTGTTCCCTTGTTCTAGTATGGATATTGTATTCATGGTTCCACATTTTTTCTGAGAATAGAAATATTAGATCTTTTTAAAAAGTTGATCGTAGAGAAAAGGTGTCAAGAGACCATGAATAGAATTTCCAAGAAATACGGGATAACTTGAAAAGAGCAAACTTAAAATTTGTCAGGATACATGATGGTTTGGAGATACATACTAAAGGAATGCACAATCTTTTCAATGAAAGAATATCAGAACATTTTCAAAACTGAAAGAATGAAATATAAAATCAGATACTGGGGTCTTACACAAATATACAAAATCGCAAGAGACCCACACCAAATCAAATTATTATGAAAATACCTAACATACAGAATAAAGATAGAATTTTAAATGCTGCTACAGAAAAATGTCAGATCATATATAGAGGGAAACCAAACTTGACTTTAGTTGATTTCTCAACCTAAACCCTTAAATATAGGAGGTCTTGGAATAATATATATCAAACTCTGAGAAAAGAAATGGATGCCAGACAAGAATACTATAGCAAGCAAGATTAATCCTCAGAATTGATACTAAAATAAAAAAAAACTTCCATTATAAACAAAAATTTAATGAACTCACAACAGAAAGCCTGCTCTACAAAACATACTAAGATACATAATGTAGAAGAAATGATAAATAACAGTGAAAATTAAACTACACTACAAAGATAAACTACACTAGAAGACTAGACAATGAAAAGGTAATATAATTCAAATTAAAAATGAGAAAATCAGAATGACAGTGAATAAATTCATTTCTCAGTTATAATATTGAATGTAAATGGCCTAAACTCATGAACTAAAAGACATAGACTGGCAAATTGGATTAAAAAACAGGACCTAACAATATGCTAGCTCAAAAAGATGCACCTCATAGGCAAAGACATCCAGAGACTGAAGGCAATAGGATAGGAAAAAATATATCATTTACATGGATCTCATAAATAAGCAGGATTTTCTATTTGCATATCAGATAAATGGTCTTCAAGCAAAAGTTAAACAGAAGGGAAAAAGAAGGACATTTTATACTACTTAAAAGAATTATATTTCAATAAGACTAACAATTGTAAATATTATCCCCCAAACAATGGAGCATCTACATACATCAAACAAACCCTTCTTGATTTCAAGAATCAAATGGACTACAACAAAATAATACTGGGTAACTTTAACACAACTGTCTCACACCTGGATAGAGCTTCCAAACAAAAATTAAACAAAGAAACTGCAGAACAAATTAGTACACTCAATAATGTAGAATTAATGAACATATATAGAGTATTTCATCCACTGTGGAACAAATGCACTTTCTTCTTGGCAGCACATGGATGCTTCTCTAAAATAGACCATATGATATGGCAGAAAGCAACTTTTAGCAAATACAAAAAAGTAGAATACTACCCTGCTTTCTATCAGATCATAATGGAAGGAAACTAAAAATCACTGATAAAATGAAAAATAGAAGCAACTCCAACATCTGGAGATTAAATAAAAAGCTATTGAATAATGAGTGGAAAGAAGAAAAAAATCAGGGAGGAAATAAAAAGTACTTTTAGAGGTAAATGAGAACAACAATACAACATATCAAATCTCTTGACCACTATGAAGGTAGCACTAAGAAGAAAGTTCATTTCATTGAGCTCATTTATTAAAAGAATAAAAAGTCAACAAATAAATGACCTAACATTACATCTCAAAGTCCTACAAAAAGAAGAACAAATCAACACCAAAAGCAGTAGAAGACAGGAAATTATTAAAATCAGAGTTGAAATAAATGAAATTGAAAAAAATGAAACAATTCCAAAAATTGACAAGATGAAAAGTTGGTTCTTGGAAAAGATAAATAATATGGCTTAACCCTTAGTTACATGAATGGAGATAGAAAATTCAAATTACTAAATTTGTGGTGAAAAACAAAATATCACAATGAATACTACTGAAATACAGAAGATAATTAGAAGCTATTTTTTAAATTATACTTGAATAAAATAGGAAATCTTGAAGATATTGAAACATTTCTAGTGACATATGATCTACCCAATCTGAAACAGGAGGATATATACAATTTAAAAACATCAATTCTAAACAATGAAAGATGACATCAAAAGCCTACCGAACAGGACAGCACAAGACCAGATAGATTCTCAGTCATGTTCTACAAGATGTTCAAAGAATTAACACCAATACTCTTCAAATTATTCCATGAAATAGAAAAGGAGGGAACCCTTCCAAACTCATTCTGAGTCTAATATCACCCTGATGCCAAAACCAGACAAAGACACCACAAGGGAAGAAAACTTCAGACCAATATCCCAGATGAATATAGACACAAAAATACTCATTAAACTTCTGGCAAAATGCATACAAAAGCATATTAAAAATACAGTGCACCATGATCAAGTGCAGTGCATCCCAGGGGTGCAAGTTTGGCTCAACATACAAAAATGAATAGACCTAATTCATCAAATCAATAGACAAGAATCATATGACTATCTCAATAGTTGCAGAAAAAGGCATTTGACAAAATACAGTACCTCTTCATGTAAAACACACTAGAAAAACTAGGGATACTAGGAACATACCTAACATTGTAAAGGTTATCTATGCTAAACCCAAGGGCAACATCATTCTGAACAGAGAAAAACTGAAAGAATTTCCTCTAAAATTGGAATAAGACAGGAATACCCTCTTTCACCACTTCAACTCAACATAGTCCTTCAAACTCTAGCTAGAGCAATCAGACATATGAAACAAATTAAAGGAATAAGAACAGAAAAAGAAGAACTCAAACTATCACTATTTTCCAATGACATGATTATATATTTAGAATATCCAAAAAATTCCACCAGAAAACTTCTAGAATAAATGAATTTAGCAAAGTAGCAGGATATAAAATCAATACCCATAGATCAAATGCATTTCTATACTTCAATGATGAATTCACTAAAGAGAAATTAGGAAATCTATCCCATTCAAAATAACCTCAAAAAATAAAATGAAATACTTGGAAATCGATCTAACAAAAGAGGTGAAAGACCTCTACAATGAAAACTACAAAACACTTAAGAAAGAAATTGAAGAAGAACTTAGAAGATGGAAAGATCTCCCATGTTCTTGGATAAGCAGAATTAATATCATCAAAATAGTCAAACTACCAAAAGCACTATTCATACTTAATGCAATTCCTATTAGGGTTCTGATGACATTCTTCATAGAAATAGAAAAAGCTTTTATAAAATTCATTTGGAAATGTAAGATGGTCAGAATAGTCAAAGTAATCCTGAGCAAGAAAAGTGAAGCAGGAGGCATAACAATACCAGACTTTAAATTTATACTACAAAGCAATAGTAATAAAAGCAGCATGGTATTGGCACCAAAACAGACATGAAGTACAATGTTACAGAATAGAAGACATAGAGACAAATGCACAAAAATGCAGTTATCTTATACTAGACAGAGGCACCATTAACATGCATTGGAGAAATGATAGCCTATTTAACAAATGGTGCTAAGAAAACTGGAAATGCATATGTAACAAAATGAAAATAAACCTCTATCTCTCTCCATGCACAAAACAAAACTCAAGTGGATCAAGGACATAGGCATTAGTCCAGACACCCTGTGCCTACTGGAAGAAAAAGCAGGCCCAAGTCTCCATCATGTCAACTTAGAAAACAAATTCGTAACAAGAATCATAAAGTGAAAGATGTAAAATTGGTAATCAACAGATGAGATGGTATCAAACTATAAAGCTTCTTCACAGCACAGGAAACAATCAAGAATGTGAAGTGAGAGGCCACAAAATGGGAGAAAATCTTTGACACCTGCACCTAAGATAGAGCATTAATCTCCAGGGTATACAAAGAACTCAAGAAGCATAACACCAAAAAAAGTCAAACAAACAAATGAAATAACCCAATCAATAAATGGGCAAAGGAACTGAACAGACACTTCACAGAAGAAGAAATATGGTCAACAAAGATATGAAAAAAATTCAACATCTCTAGCTATTAGAAAAATCCAAATTAAAACTACACTGAGATTTCACCTCACTCCAGTCAGAATGGAAATTACCAAGAATACAAGTAACAATAAATGCTGGCAAGGATGTGGGGGAATAAGGTACATGCATACATTGCTGGTAGTACTGCAAGTTCTTGCAAACATTCTGGAAAGCAATATGCAGATTCCTCAGAAAACTTGGAATGGAACCAACATTGGACCCAGTTATTCCACTTCTCAGTTTATAACAAAGAACTTAAAATCAGTATATTATAGGTATGCAGCAAAATCAAGGTTTATCAGCTTAATTCACAATAGGTAAGCTATGGAACCGACATAAGTGCCCTTCAACAGAAAAATAGATAAAGAAAATGTGGCACATATTCACAGTGGAATATCACTCAGCCATAAAGAAGAATGAAATGATGACATTTGCCTGTAAATGGATGAATCCGGAGATTATCATGCTAAATGAAAACCAGTCCAAAAAAACCAAAGACTGAATGTTTTCTTTGATATGTGGATACTAGCTCACTATAGGCTGGGGGGAAGATGTTCACCAGATTGGAGAGGGTAGAGTGGGGGTATTGGAGTGGGGGATGGGAGTAGGAAAGACAGTCTAATAAAATAGACATAACTTTCCTATGTTCATATATGATGAATACACTACCAGTAAAACACCACATCATGTACAACCAAAAAATGGGAAGTTATACTCCATATATATATATATATATATATATATATATATATATATATAAAATATGTTAAAATACATTCCACAGTCATGTATAACTAAAAATAACAAATAAAAAAGAATATTGGGTATTAAAATTAAATCACCTTATCATGGGTTATATCTTAATGTAATAATTCTGTGTCAATTTTTCTAGAACCATTTTTTTCTTCTTTCTTAACTTTATGGTAATTTATTTTATTTCATGTGTCTAAATCTGTATGTTGAGTTGTTTACTTTGGGGACATCAATTATTCACCTTGAAGATTTTATTTGCCATCCATATTTATTTTTTCCTGATTACTGGAACTTTGACAAATACATTGACTACAGGTATCTCCAGATTTTCTTCCATGTTATCATACATTTGAAATTGTTTGTATCCATATATTTTCTACCTTGTTTTTTCTAATTTAGTTAGTAACTTCACACAGATTTTTGACCCCTGATTATTATCACAAGTCAACATTTGTATATTTTCATGTTTAACTCTTTATTTAATCTGAGTTGTTTCAGAGTTCAAAACAATTGTGATTTTTCTTGTGATTCTTTTGTTAGATTTTCCTTCCAGTACAGCTTCTTTCTTGATACTTCATGTTAAAAGTATCTCACTTATTTTCTTTAATTGCTGTAACATTGTGGCATAATGTCAATGTCAATCAATTCGTTTTCTCTTGTTCACACTATGGAAGACCTGTAACTCTGTCCAGGACTTTTCCCTTTTTTTGTAAATTCTCACTTAATGTAGATGATTTCAACTCCTTTGTCAATCTTTTGAAATGTTTAAGAGACTTTTGAAATATTACATCCACTTTTTCTGTAAACTCTAGTCATGGAGAAAAGAAAGGACAATCCTGAGCTCAGCTTTCCTTTCCCCACAATCCGGTATTTAGATATATTCCCCTTCTCTCTGACATGTATTTTATTCCCTTAAGGTATCCATTGACTTAAATTTTACTATACAAACTCTTCCTTTAGCCTAAAATCCTTCACTTCAGTCATAGAAATTCAGTATCATTGTTAACTTCCTCTCCTTTACATACATCACTCTGGCATTGACAACCTCTTCAGAACAGAGTAAACATGACACCAAATCAGTTTGCTTTTTCGAATTTGGTAAAATTAGCTAAAATTCAGAGGCTATTGTTGATTCACCATTATAGTTTAAAAAGGATATGGTTTGGGTGCACCTTGTCATATTCTTCCCTAATAATCTGTTCATCTAAATCATCATCTATTTCTTTCTTTGGCTGTCATTTTTTGATGTTAATTACATTGTTCCGTGCTTCTTGTTTAAATTTTGTTAGCTTTTACTTGTTAATTTTTGCTGTTTTAAATGTGTTTTCCTGTTTTTCATTATTCATTATACTTTTTAAAAATTGTTCTTTTTATCATGAATTACAGAATTTGAGGCAGAACTTATTATTAACACAGTATTTTTCCCTAGAATTTAAAACTGAATATTTGAAGACTTGATTTTATGAGGTCCAATTCTACAATTATTAGGAGCTAAGAAAACAACTTTATGTTTCCATATCCAACTGTTTTTAAGAAATCTTTATTGTAAATAATATCTTTTGAACTGTTATAAATTATAAAGCTGTAGAAGCTATGAAAGCTCAGAAATTGACTCTCAGAGAAATATAGAAAACTTGATCAAACAAAATTATATGAAAAGGATAAAATTTTTCTAGTGAACAAGTTTCATATGTGCAAATAATGTTAGAAATCTTATTTAAGGCCATAGGCCAAAAGAATAATAATGTCTCCCTTGATAGAATTTATATTTAATTTTCATTATTATTTAATTTTGGTCTCATTCATAATATTACTAGTATCAAAGTGCTAAAATTTTCTTCATGTGATATCATTTTAGATATTTTGATATAATATGGCATTAATGTGAACAAATGGAAAAGATCTACCACCTTATCATATAAATTAGAGATGAAAAGGATATTTTGTCTTGTTCAACCTGCATTTTTTCTAAATACACATTTTATTTCAATAAGTCATAGTTTTGCTGTGAAAGATAATCCATATTTATTTAGCTTTGTGCTAAATATGTAAATCAAATTTTATCCTTAAAGGAACATAAAAAGTCATATTTTAAATTTATGATCTTCAGCAATTTTATGCATTATTAGATTTTTCCCAGAAGTCATGTATATGTTTTATCTTTTTCTTTGATGAGAAAACACTGTGAATGAGTTAAAAGTTATTTCAATGTCAACTAAAGCTTGTGACAGTAAAAGAATGGGGTCCTAATTGCATTTGGATGACTTTTATACTTATTAACAACTGTATTTTTGTGTGATTAATCTATAGGATGCATATTTCTAAGAAATGTGTAATAATGCTAATAATCATAACAAAACTGTATGATTACTGACATTCTCTCTTACATTTTTTTCCTCAAATACCAATTTGTTTGCATGGGCCCAGAAAATCAGAAATGAGTTAAAATTGAATTTTCATTGGAATAAGTGGGAGATCCTGACATTTTGAAAACACATATTCTATGAACAGAAGAACAGAATTAAGAATCTAGGGGCGATCCAAGATGGCAGACTAGAGAGTGACTGCATCTCCTGTCACTCCAGAACCCAGGATTCAAGAAGTGGAGGCATTGAGAGACTCGGACTAAAATAGAGCAACGGGGTGAGTCTCCCCCACCCAGTAAAGCTCAGCCCGGGTGGCAGGCCCAGACAGGGGCGACTTCTCAGAGCAGGGCAGGACAGCTGGAGTCTTCCCCAGGCAGCCCTGCTCCCTCCGGGGGTGGACACATTCCATGGCCAGCTTCTCCGAGCAGAGAGCCCAGTGGAGGCCTTTCTGCACAGAGCCAGCTCCAAGCTTTGGAACCAGTAGTGGGCTACGGGCAGTTTTCTTTGGAAGCCCTGCATTATCAAGTTCCTCCAACATTTCAGGCTACTGAAGACTGGGAGGTGATATACTAGAAATCTACAGGGACACTATAAGCCAATAGAGGAAATCTGCAACATCTCAGTGATCCACTGATATCTGACCAATATGAGGAAACAAGGGAAGAAAATGTCCCAAACAAACCTAGATACTATATCAATAAAACCCAATGACAGCACACCAGAAGAAATGTCAGAAGGGAGTTCAGAATGTACATAATTAAAACAATCAGGGAAGCAAATGAGAGGATGAAAGAGCAAATGCAGGCATTGAAGGAGGAGATGAAAGAGCAAATGCATGCATTAAATGATCGCACCAATCAACAGTTAAAAGAGCAAAAACAGGAAGCAAAATATCATTTCAATAAAGAGTTAGAGATACTGAAAAAAAAAAGCCAGAAATCCTTGAAATGAAGGAAACAATAAATCAAGTTAAAACTCCATAGAAAGCATAACCAATAGGATAGAACACGTGGAAGACAGAACCTCAGACATTGAAGACAAAATATTTAACCTTGAAAACAAAGTTGGCCAAACAGAGAAGATGGTAAGAAATCATGAACAGAATCTACAAGAATTATAGGATATCATTAAAAGGCCAAATTTAAGAATTATTGGGATTGAGGAAGGATTAGAGAAACAAACTAAAGGAATGAACAATCTATTCAATGAAATAAAATCAGAAAATATCCCAAATCTGAAAAATGAAGAGGAAAACCAGGTACAAGAGGCTTATAGGACTCCAAATATACAAAATTACAACAGACCCACACGAAGGCACATTATTATGAAAATACCTAACATACAAAATAAAGACAGAATTTTAAAGGCTGGGAGAGAAAAGAATCAAACTACATTCAGGGGGAAACCAATAAGAATATCAGCAGATTTTTCGATCCAGACCCTAAAGGTTAGAAGGGCCTGGAACAACATTTACCAAGCCCTGAAGAAAATGGATGCCAACCAAGAATCTTATACTCTGCAAAACTTACTTTCAGATTTGATGATGAAATAAGATCCTTCCATGATAAATAAAAGCTAAAAGAATTTACAAAAAGAAAGCCAGCATTACAGAACATTGTCAGCAAAATATTCCATGAGGAAGAGATGAAAAACAGTGATGCAAATCAGCAACGGGAGGAACTAGCCTAAAGGAATAGCCAAATAAAGGAGAAACCAAATCATATCAAAAAACAAAAATGAGTCAAATGACTGGGAATACAAATCATATCACAATAATAACCCTGAATGTTAATGGCCTGAACTCATCAATCAAAAGACATAGATTGGCAGATTGGATGAAAAAGAAAATTCTAACAATATGCTACCTGCAAGAGACTCATCTCATAGAAAGAGATACCCATAGTCTAAAGGTGAAAGGATGGGGAAAAACATATCATGCACATGGACACAGGAAAAAAACTGGAGTATCCATCCTCATTTCAGATAATGTGGACTTCAAGCCAAAACTAGTCAGAAGGGATAAAGAAGGACATTACATACTTCTTAAGGGAAGCATAAATCAGCAAGACATAACAATCATAAATATCTATATCCCAAACATTGGCTCATCCATATACGTCAAACAAATCTTCCTTACTTCCAGAAATCAAATAGACCCAACACAATAATACTAGGCGATTTTAACACACCTCTCTCACCACTGGATAGAACTTCCAAACAAAAATTGAATCAAGAAACCATAGATCTTAATAACACAAAAAACAATTTAGACTTAACGGACATATATAGAATATACCATCCAACAAAGAATGAATACACTTTCTTCTCAGCAGCACATGGATCCTTCTCTAAAATAGACCATATTTTATGCCACAAAGCTACTGTCAGCAAATACAAGAAGATAGAGACACTACCTTGTATTCTATCAGATCATAATGGATTAAAATTAGAAATAAATGACAGAATAAAACACAGAAACTTCTCCAATACCTGGAGATTAAATAATACACTATTATATGAAGAATGGATAACAGAAGACATCAGGAGGGAAATAAAAAAAAATTCTTAGAAGTAAACGAGAACAAAGAAACATCATATCAAAATCTCTGGGACACTATGAAAGCAGTACTTAGAGGAAGATTTACTTCATGGGGCGCATTCAACAAAAGAAGTAGAAATCAACAAATAAATGACTTAGCACTACAGCTCAAAGCCCTAGAAAAAGAAGAACAGACCAACACCAAAA
The DNA here is from genome assembly GCF_902686445.1 of Sciurus carolinensis. Lineage (NCBI taxonomy): Eukaryota > Metazoa > Chordata > Mammalia > Rodentia > Sciuridae > Sciurus > Sciurus carolinensis. The sequence goes on along the minus strand of NC_062232.1, from coordinate 67,394,697 downwards.
GTAGTAGGAGACAGGAAATAGTTAAAATCAGAGCCGAAATTAACGAAATTGAAAAAAAAGAAACAATCGGAAAAATTAACAAAATAAAGAGTTGGTTCTTTGAAAAAATAAACAAAATTGATAAACCCTTAGCCACACTAACAAAGAAGAAGAGGGAGAAAACTCAAATTACTAAAATTTGGAATGAACAAGGAAATATCACAACAGACATGAGTGAAATACAAAACATAATTAGAAGCTATTTTGAAAATCTATATTCCAACAAAACAGAAAACCTTGAAGACATCAACAGGTTTCTAGAGACATATGAATTACCTAAACTGAACCAGGTGGACATACACAACTTAAATAAATCAGTTTCAAGCAATGAAATAGAAGAGGTCATCAAATGCCTACCAACAAAGAAAAGTCCGGGACCAGATGGGTTCTCAGCCGAGTTCTACACAACCTTTAAAGAAGAGCTCATTCCATTACTCCTCAAAGTATTCCATGAAATAGAAGAGGAGGGAACCCTCCCAAACTCATTCTATGAAGCCAATATCACCCTGATACCTAAACCAGACAGAGACACATCGAGGAAAGAAAATTTCAGACCAATATCCTTAATGAACATCGACGCAAAAATTCTCAACAAAATTTTAGCAAATTGCATACGAAAATATAATAAAAGTATAGTGCACCACGATCAAGTGGGTTTTAACCCAGGGATGCAAGGTTGGTTCAACATCCGAAAATCAATAAATGTCATTCACCATATCAACAGACTTCAAGTTAAGAATCAAATGATTATTTCGATAGCTGCAGAAAAAGCATTCGATAAAATAGAGCATCCCTTCATGCTCAAAACACTAGACAAAATTGGGGTAGTGGGAACATTCCTTAACATTGTAAAGTCCATCTACGCTAAGCCCATCACCAATATCATTCTAAATGGTGAAAAACTGAAAGCATTCCCTCTAAAAACTGGAACAAGGCAGGGATGCCCTCTTTCACCACTTCTATTCAACATCGTCCTTGAAACTCTAGCCAGAGCAATTAGACAACCAAAGAAATTAAAGGGATACGAATAGGAAAAGAAGAACTCAAACTATCCCTGTTCACTGATGACATGATTATATATTTAGAGGAACCTGGAAATTCCACCAGAAAACTTTTAGAACTCATAAGTGAATTCAGTAATGTAGCAGGTTACAAGATCAATGCTCATAAATTCAATGCATTTTTATACTTAAGTGATGAATCTTCAGAAATAGAAGTTATGAAAACTACCCCATTCACAATAGCCTTGAAAAAAATAAAATACTTGGGAATCAATCTCACAAAAGACATGAAAGACCTCTACAATGAGAACTACAGAACACTAAAGAAAGAAATTAAAGAAAACCTTAGAAGATGGAAAGATCTCCCATGTTCTTGTATAGGCTAAATTAATATTGTCAAAATGGCTATATTACCAAAACTGCTATTCATATTCAATGCAATTCCAATTAAAATCCCAATGATGTACCTTACAGAAATAGAGCAAGCAATTATGAAATTCATCTGGAAGAATAAAAAACCCAGAATAGCTAAAGCAATCCTTAGCAGAAAGAGTGAAGCAGGGGGTATCGCAATACCAGATCTTCAACTCTACTACAAAGCAATCGTAACAACAACGGCATGGTATTGGTACCAAAACAGACAGGTAGATCAATGGTACAGAATAGAGGTCATCCACAAACCCAAATAAATACAATTTTCTCATAATAGACAAAGGGGCCAAAAATATGCATAGGAGAAAAGAGAGCCTCTTCAACAAATGGTGCTGGGAAAACTGGAAATCCATATGCAACAGAATGAAATTAAACCCCTATCTCTCACCCTGCACAAAACTCATCTCAAAATGGATCAAGGACCTTGGAATCAGACCAGAGACCCTGCATCTTATAGAAGAAAAAGTAGGTCCAAATCTTCAACTTCTTGGCTTAGGATCAGACTTCCTTAACAGGACTCCCATAGCACAAGAAATAAAAGCAAGAATCAACAACTGGGATAGATTCAAACTAAAAAGCTTTCTCTCAGCAAAGGAAACTATCAGTAATGTGAAGAGAGAGCCTACATAGTGGGAGAAAATCTTTGCCACTCATACTTCAGATAGAGCACTAATTTCCAGAATCTATAAAGAACTCAAAAAACTCTACACCAAGAATACAGATAATCCAATCAACAAAAGGGCTAAGGAAATGAATAGACACTTCACAGAAGAAGATGTACAAGCAATCAACAGATATATAAAAAAATGTTCAACATCTCTAGTAATAAGAAAAGTGCAAATCAAAACTACCCTAAGATTCCATCTCACCCCAATTAGAATGGTGATTATCAAGAACACAAGCAACAATAGGTGTTGGCAAGGATGTGGGGAAAAAGGTACGCTCATACATTGCTGGTGGGGCTGCAAATTAGTGCAGCCACTCTGGAAAGCAGTATGGAGATTCCTCAGAAAGCTTGGAATGGAACCACCATTTGACCCAGCTATCCCACTCCTTGGCCTATACCCAAAGGACTTAAAATCAGCATACTACAGAGATGCAGCCACATCAATGTTCATTGCTGCTCAATTCACCATAGCCAGATGAACCAACCTAGATGTCCTTCAATTGATGAATGGATAAAGAAACTGTGGCTTATATATATAATGGAATATTACTCTGCCATAAATAATGATAAAAATATTTGCAAATGGATGAAATTGGAGAATGTCATGCTAAGTGAGATAATCCAATCTTAAAAAACCAAAGGACGACTGATCTCGCTGATAAGGGGATGATGACATATAATGGGGGTTGGAGGGGTTAGCATTAGGGTTAGGGTTAGGTTTAGGGTTAGGGTTAAGGAGTGGGGCAAGAATGGAGAAGGAAGGACTGTATAGATGGAAAAGAGGGGTCTGAGGGGTGGGGGAAGGAAAAAAATAGCAGAATGAATCAAACAACATTACCCTGTGTAAATTTGTTATTACACAAATGGTATGCCTTGGCTCCATGTACAAACAGAGAAACAACATGTATCCCATTTGTTTACTTAAAAAAAAAGAATCCATGTTTGATATTATGTATATTTGCTTTTAATGCAGGTAGCAAAAGGAGTTGAGGAATAATTAATTATCATATCAGACAGGCAGATAAAATTCAATAAAATACTCACAAAATAATGGATGGTGAATTAGAATGATTGATTCCAAAATAGAGCTGTTTAAAACTGGAGTTAAAGAAATCATGGCTTTAATAGTGGTTGTATGGAATGAGATATAATCTTGTGGGAAACTTGTGTTCTCTTACTTATCTTAAAAATTACCTGCAAAATAATATATATTTGGCTCATAATTTTTTTTACTGTTTAAATTTTTATTATTTGTGTATAACACATTCAGAAACAGATGAAATATTTTATGAATTGGTGTTCTAAATAATAAATAAATTGCTTACTTTGCTTATAAGCCTTGATGTTTCTGCATGCTGTAAATTGGAGATGTGTGTGCTAACACTACTATATAATGGAAAAAGAAATATTGGGAACATTTTGCGCCAAACCCATGACAAAACATCACAGTCTGTTTCTAAAATACTTTGCATTTTAATATGGTTGAAGTTAAGGCAGTAAGTAATTTAACAGATTTTCCCTTGAGCTGCATAGTTCTTTTCATATGTAATTATTCTCTCAGTGCATTAGATAATGCTATGGTTCCCCCAGCTGTATACACATCTATAAATCATTAATGAGGCAGTTAATTGAAACAAAACTATAAAAGATTTGCATTACCCAGCAGAAGCCTGCTTTAATTGACTTTTAGTTATTTACAATTAATTTTTCCTTTCGGAATAATAATTGCAAGTGGTTTAGGTTTTCTCTTTTCACAGAAATTAGACATTATCTCTTCTTCAAAAGTGTTCTTTACTATATAACAGAGACTCTGTCAATGACAATTATGAAGGCTGTGGTAACAGATTTATTAAATGAAATCCCTCTTAACTCTTGATTTCTCATCCTCTACTTGTGCTTATCTCATCTAAAAAGGCAGGGACAATTGGGAGAATCTGAAAGAAAGAACAAACCTAACTTTGCACAAAAATGTAAAAATGACATTGAGATCAAGGAAATACATTTTGGATATATCTATTGATTATGTTTTTGAAGAAATATCTTTTCACTGTTTTTCTATTCATAAAAATAAAGTGAAAGTTTTTTAATGTATGTAAGTTCAAAGAAATCATAATAGTATTTAATAATTGCACTACCTGTAAAATAATTTCTTTAAAAATATAGTAAAATGTTTTAACATTTATCTCATTGTATATTTCTGTACTTGTATGCTGTATTGTAATATTTTTCATTTTTCATATTTTCATATCATTTCTCTGCTAATCATTTTCTTTCAAAACACTGATAAGCAATAAATGGTCTATCAATGCCAACAGGATTGTTATTTCCCTGTTTATCATTCATTCATGATGGAACTATCATGGAAAATGGAAATCAGCCAGACAGACAATAATTGCTAAGAAATATGTAAGGGAGGTATCCAAATAATTCAAATTTTCATGGTAGTTTTAATATAAATTCTAGGAAAAATATTTCCCTCTTTAAAATTTGTTCTTAATGACTATCCCTCTGTGAAATCTTACCTCCAGATTTCCACATATATGAAATTAAATTTTAAGTCTTCCACTTGGCCTGAGATGTAATGCTAAATTTAGCATCTCCAGCAAATGAGAATTCTCTTAGGGAAGCAGAGGATTAGGTGGGCTACATCTTAGTTTAAGTATTAACTTCCTACCCTGGAAATTTGAGTGAAACTTGGAAACATTTCAGCATACACTGGAGACCTCAGATGCAAAGGATTCCCTGAAGTTGAGGGGTGGAATGGTGAATTGCTTTCCTTTATACATATCATCATTCAAACACCTTCATGAATATCCAAACATTGAGTTTCTCTACTTTTTTTGTTATTTGGTGTAATTTACAATTCAGTTAAAAGAAAAGTTCTAAAACAATAACAATTATGCTTGACTGGAAAAATATAAAAGCATCACTTTAAACATGGATGTTTTAGGGAAGCATGTGTGATGAAATTTTCTTTGCTATTATTACCATCAATATTCCCATTCTATTCCCTTTACTTAGACTCAGTAATAACAATGTCCTCATTATCTGCATGTATGGTTCCTCATAAGTTGTGAATTTTCTCAGGTTTTTTCTTAGAGTAAAATCCCAAATTATTATACATCATGATAATTTTAACAGGAACTGATGCACTGAGCCTTACTGCATTGTTCCATTGGTGGTCTTTGATACTGGATTAATTAGAAAGTGCTAGAACATATTTTGTTTTGTTTCTCTGTTTGTTTATTGTTTTGCATTTCAAGCAGATATACTTCCATTGCTTTAATAGATTTTCATTTCTACAGCAGTTTTCAGTGGAAAGTACAGAAATTTCGTATATATCCCTTATCCCCTTGCATGCATAGCTTCCCCATTATTAACATGCTCCACTCCATGGGTTTCAGCAAATTTAAAATAATGTGTTTCTATGATTATAGTATCATACAGGATAGTTTCACTCTCCTAAAAATCCTCTGTGCTCTGCCTGTTAACCCTTCCTTTACTTTTTTGTTTTTTGTACCAGGGATGGAAGCCAGGGGTGCTTAAACACTGAACCACATTCTCAACCTTTTTAAATCTTTTTCTTTTTCCTTTCCTTTTTGGACACAGAGTCTCAATGATTTGCTTTGGACTTCACTAAGTTGCTGAGGTTAGCTTTGAACTCACAATCCTCCTGCCTCAACCTCCCAAGTCACTGGGATTACAGGCTTGTGCCACTGCACCCAAATGTAAGATAGGAATGCTAAGACAAAAAAATATGAAGTAGACAAAATTTGTCTTTAATGTACTTCTTTTTTTGTTTCTTTGTACTATTTCTATTTCCCTTCCTTCTCTTCCCTTGCACTGTGTTGTGATACTCATGATTCCTCATCCCTTTCTCTGTGAGTAATGTACTTCCTTGACCTTAATGTTTTTAAAATTAGTTATACATGACAGTAGAATACATTTTGACACATTGTACACAAAGAGAGCACAATTTCTCATTTCTCTGGCTGTACATGGGACAGATTCACACCCATAGTGTAGTCATATATGTATATAGGGTAATAATATCCATCTCATTCCACAGTCTTTCCCACCTCCACACCCCTTCCCCTCCCCCTCACTCCCCTCTGCCCAATCTAAAGTTCTCTCATTCTTCTGTACTCCCCCACTATGGATTAGCATCTGCTTTTCAGAGAAAATATTTTGCCTTTGGCTTTTTGGGGTTTGACTTATTTCACTTACTTTGATATTCTCAAGCTCCATCCATTTACCTTCAAATGCCATAATTTCATTCTTCTTTAAGGCTGAGTAATATTCCAATGTGTATACATACCACATTTTCTTTATCCATTCATCTGTTGAAGGGCATCTAGGTTGATTGAATAGTTAACTATTCTGAATTGAGCTGCTATAAACATTGATGTGGCTAAGTCACTGTAGTTTGCTAACTTTAGGTCCTTTGGGTATAAACCTAGGAGTGGAATAGCTGGGTCAAATGGTAGATCCATTCCAAGTGTCTCCATACTGCTTTCTAGAGTGTTTGCACCAATTTTCAGCCCACCAGCAATGTATGAGCGTGCATTTTCCCACACATCCTCACCAATACTTACAGTTGCTTGTATTCTTGATAAATGCCATTCTGACTGGAGTGAGATTAAATCTTAGAGTAGTTTTGATTTGAATTTCTCTAATCACTAGAGATGGTGAACATTTTTTCATGTTTGTTGATAAATTGTATTTCTTCTTCTGTGAAGTATCTGTTCAGTTCCTTAGCCCATTTATTGATTGTATTATTTGTTTTTTGGGTTTTTTTTTGGCGTTTATTTTTTTGAGTTCTTTATATATCCTGGTGACTAGTGGTCTATCTGAGGTGCAGTGGTAAAGATTTTCTCCCATTCTGTAGACTCTCTCTTCACATAATTGTTTCTTTAGCTGGGAAGAATCTTTTTAATTTGAATTCATCCTATTTATTGATTCTTGATTTTATTTCTTGTGCTTTGGTAGTCTTGTTAAGAAAGCCAGGTCCTAAGCTTACATGATGAAGATTTAAGTCTACTCTTTCTTCTCTTAGGTGCAGGGGATCAGGTCTAGGGCCTAAGTCTTTGATCTACTTTTTTTTTAATATTTTTTTTCAGTAGCCTGACGCATGAGAGGTACCTGACAATGAACTTCCAGTCTCCAGCAGTTGTCTCAGGATGGAATTGGCCCCACCTAAAGATGGCAGCTTCAACTTCAAGGATAATCCAAGATGACTGCAAAGGCTGCCAAACGTATTGGCAAATGGAGAGCTGTAGAATGAGGCATGGGCACTGAGTCCATGTGGTGTGCAATTAGTCAGGCCAGAGGTCCTGGAGGCAGGGTGTGGTCAGTGGGGCTGAGGAGTCCTGGACATGGGACATGGTCATTCAAGCCAGGGGTCCTGCATGGTCATTTAGCCCAGGGGTCCTGCAGGTCCTGACTGTTGTCCCAAAATGGTGGTAGCCACTTGTAACCAAACTTGTGGGTACTGTGACAGTGGATTTCCAGGCAACAGCAGGCTGCTGGTGATCCGATGGTGGTCTGCAGTCCATGTGCAGGCTACCAGTGGATGATCCACAGGTGGAGCTCCAGCAGTGGGTGAAGGGTAGGTGAAAAGATGGCAAAGGGCAGGCAAGAGGCAAGCAACTGCACAAATGGCAGATGATAGGCAGCAGTCAGTAAGAGATCTGCACTCAAAATGTAGGTTATATGCTGGCAGACTGTGGGTGATCAAAGTGGAGAAATGTGGAAAACAGCAGGGGATCAAAGAGCAGCAAAGACTGCCTCACACCTCACAGAGAAACAGGTTTTCCTCTGCTTAAAACCCAAGTTTACTTTCGTGCAGGGTGACAGATAGAGGTTTAATTTCATTTAACTACATATGGATATGTAGCACCATTTGTTGAATAGGCTATCTTTTCTCCAATGTCTGTTTTGGGTTCCTTTGTCTAGTATGCAATATTCATGTGGAATTTTCTCTATGTCTTCTATTTTGTACCATTGGTCTACATGTCTATTTTCGTGCCAATACCATGCCATTTTGTTATTATTTTTCTGTAATATCATTTTAGGTCTGGTATTGTGATGCCTCCAACTTCACTCTTCTTGCTAAGGATTCCTTTTCCAAATGAATTTCATGATTGCTTTCCCTAGTTCTATGAAGAATATCATTGGTATTTTAATAGATATTACAATAAATCTGTATAATGCTTTTGATAACACCACCATTTTGACAAAATTAATTCTGCCTATCCAAGATCATGGAAGATCTTTCCATCATCTAAGGTCTTCTTCAATTTCTTTCTTTAGTGTTCTGTAGTTTTTATTGTAGAAGTCTTTCACCTCTTTTGTTAAATTGATTCCCAAGTATTTTTTTTGAGACTATAGTAAATGGGATAATTTTCCTAATTTCTCTTGCAGTGGATTCATCACTGATGCATAGAAATATATTTGATTTGAGTATTGATTTTATAGCCTACTACTTTGCTGAATTCATTTATGAGTTCTAGAAGTTTTCTGGTGGAATTGTTTTGGACCTTCTAAATATAGAATGTCATAGGCAAATAGGGGTAGTTTGCATTCTACTTTTCCTATTCATATCCCTTTAATTTCTTTCATCTGTCTAATTGTTCTGGCTTGAGTTTCAATAACTATGATTAGTAGAAGTGGTGAAAGAGGGCATCTCTGTCTTGTTTCAATTTTAGAGGGAATGCTTTCAATTTTTCTCCATTTAGAGTGATGTTGGCATTGGGCTTAGTATTGATAGCTTTTAAAATGTTGAGGTATGTTCCTATTATCCGTAGTTTTTCTAGTGTGTTGAACATGAAGAGGTGCTGTATTTTGTCAAATGCTTTTTCTGCATCTATTGAAATGATCATATGATTTTGTCTTTCTTTTTTATGTGATGAGTTTCATTTATTCATTTTCGTATGTTGAACCAAACTTGCATCTCTGGGATGGACACCACATGATCGTGGTGCACTGTCTTTTAATATTATTTTGAATGCTATTTGCCAGAATTTAATTGAGAATTCTTGGATTTGTGTTCATCAGAGATATTATTCTAAAATTTTCTTTTCTTGATGTGTCATTGTTTGGTTTTGGCATCATGGTGATATTAGCCTCATAGAATGAGTTTAAAGGGTTCCCTCATTTCTATTTCATGGAATAATTTGAGGAGTATTGGTGTTAATTCCTCTTTGAACATCTTGTAGAACTCAGCTGAGAATCCACCTGATACTGAGCTTTTCTTTTTTGGTAAGCCTTGATGTTGTTTTCTCTTTCATTGCTTGAAATTGATCTGGTTCAATTTTATATGTCCTCCTGAATCAGTTTGGGTAGATCATATGTCACTAGAAATTTGTCAATGTCTTTGAAATTTTCTATTTTATTGAACTATAAGTTTTCAAAGTAGTTCCTAATTGTCTTCTTTATTTCAGTAGTGTCCATTGTGATATTTCCTTTTTCATCATGAATTTATTAAATTGAGTTTTTTCTCTCTTTCTCTTCATTCATGTAGCTAAGGATTTATCAATTTTATTCATCTTTTCAATGAACCAACTTTTTATTTGTCATTTTTTTAATTGTTTCTTTTTTTCAATTTCATTGATTTCTGCTTTGATTTTAATAATTTCTTGTCTTCTACTGCTTTTGGTGTTGATTTGTTCTTCTTTTTTCTAGGACTTTGAGATGTAATGATTGGTCATTTATTTGTTGGCTTTTTATTTTTTTAATGAACGAACTCAATACAATGAGCTTTCCTTTTAGCATTGCCTTCATAGTGTCCCAGAGTTTTTGATATGTTGTATTGGTGTTTTCATTTGTCTCTAAGTATTTTTTTAATTCCTCCCTGATTTCTTCCACTATCCATTCATCATTCAATTGCCTATTATTTAATCTCCAGGTTTTGGAATTACTTCTATTTTTTATTTTATCTTTTATTTCTATTTTCATTCTGTTTTTATCTCATATAATGCAAGGCAGTATTTCTATTTATTGGATTTGCTAAGAGTTGCTTTGTGCCATTTCTTATGATCTGTTTTAGAGAAATATCCATGTGCTGCTGAGAAAAAAGTATATTTTCTTTTTGTTGAATGAAATATTCTACATATGTCTGTTAATTCTCCATTATTGATTGTATTATATTGTTCTACATTTACTTTGTTTAGTTTTTGTTTGGAAGATTCATCCGGGGTAAGAGAGTTGTGATAGTCACCCATATTATTGTGTTGTGACCTATTTGATTCTCGAAATTGAGAAGGATTTGTTTGATGTACATAGATGCTCCATTTTGGGGGGCAAAAATATTTACAATTATTATGTGTTGTTGATGTGTGATTCCCTTAAGCAGTATGAAATGTCCTTCTTTATCTCTTCTGACTAACTTTGACTTAAAGTCCACTTCATCTGATATGAGGATGGAAACCCTGACTTGTTTACATAGTCCATATGAGTGATGAATTTTTCCCAACCTTTCACTTTCAGTCTGTAGATGTCTTTTCCTAGGATATGAGTCTCTTGTAGGTAGTATATTGTTGCATCTTTTTAAAAAATCTAATCTGCCAGTATATGTCTTTTTATTGATGAGTTTAGACCATTAGGTTTAGGGTTATTTTTGAGATATGATTTGTATTCCAAAGCATTTTGATTTATTTTTGGTTTTTAACTTAGATTTTCCTCTGACTTTTCCTTTAATGTAGTTGCTCCCTTTGTTGATTTTTTAGTTTCATTTTGTGGCTCTAAGGATTGAACACAGGGCCTTGTGCATGCACTCTACCAACTGAGCTATATCCCCAGGTCCCTCCTTGATTGGTTTTTGTTGTTTGTTCATTTCCTCCTCATTAAATATTTTGCATAGAATGTCCTCTAGTGCAGGCTTTCTAGTTGTGAATTCTTTTAACTTTTGTTCATCATGGAAGGTTTTTATTTCATCTTCAAAACTGAAGCTTAATTTTGTGGGATATAAAATTCTCAGTTGACATCCATTTTCTTTTAGAACTTGATTTATGTTATTCTAAGATCTCCTGGTGTTGAGTATGTGGGTTGAGAAGTCAACTGAGATCTGAATTGGTTTCCCCCATGTGTACTTTGATTTTTTTCTCTTGCAGCCTTTGAAGTTCTATCCTTATACTGTATGTTAGTTTTTCCATTATAATGTGCTTCGTTGTGGGTCTCCTTTAATTTTGTTCATTATGGGTCTTTTAAGTCTCTTGTAGTTGATTTTCCATTTCATTCTTTGAAATTTTCTGATATTATGTCTTTGAAAAGTCTTTGCATTCCTTTCATTTGTTTCTCAATGCCTTTGTCTATCTCAACAAATTTGGTCTTTTCATGTTTTCCCATATTTCTTGGAAATCCTGTTCATGGTTTCTTACTATCTTCTCTGTACAGTTGACTTTGTTTTCAAGATTAAATATTTTGTCTTCATTGTCTGAAGTTCTGTCTTCCACATTCTGTTGGTGATGCTTTCCATTGAATTTTTAATTTGGTTTATTGTTTCCTTTATTTTGAGAATTTCTGCTTGACTCCTTCTTAGAACCTCTGCCTCTTTATTTATATAATCTTTCACTTCCTATATTTTATCTCTGATACCATCCTTTATTTGGATGATCAGCCTAACTATCCACCCTCTAAACTTCTCTGACATTTCTTTTACTTTGTTGTCTATGGATTCTCTTGTTGGAACATTTTAGTTTTTTTTGAGGAACTTTGTTCCCTTGTTTTTTCATGTTGTTTGTGTGTCTTTCCATCTAGTGGTGTGGATCTGAGGCAGTACAGTTTCTACCCTGTTGTCTTATAATGTCCCTTAAGATCCATTACCTCACCCTTAAGGGGGAGGCCAATCTTAAAAGCACCCAATGCAAAACAATATACAGGCTTAAATCAAATAGCTCCTATTAAGGCATTTTCAATTTTGTCACAATAAACAGAAACAATATGCTCAATTATTGTCTACAATATAAATGGAAAGTGTGATAAAAGAGTTTACCATTTCAAACAATGAACAACAAGGGAACAGAAGTAATATAAGATGTGATGTTCATAAGGGAAAGGAGAGAATATAGAGGTAAGAATTTATAGTAAGAGCCAAGGCAGAATTAATAGAGGTCCACTGTTGGCATAGAGCAAGTGAGAAATAGAATCCAGGAAGAGAGATGCAAGAGAGAAAAAATATATACAGATATTTTTTAAGTGGAAATATAAAAATATACAACAAAACTGTAATACACGGTCCAGACATCCTATTTCTTAATGAATTGTTGCATTAAAAATATTTGGATTAAAAGATGGTAGAGATGTGAGAGTGGGGAAAAAAGAATAGTCTCAGTGCAAAATTTGACAATTGTTTCCGTTGACTTTCAAATATTTTCTCAGCTTCCCTTCTCCACCGATAGGTGATATTTTCTGAAGTTTAATGGTAGCTTCAGTTCAGTGGGCCCAGGACTGGTTGGTTGGGCAAACAGATAGCAAGGTGCCCTCACACCTTCTTCCAATCTCCCCACCCATTATGGCTTACTCCTTCTGTCCCCGTGTACTCTAAGAATCAGTGAGCTGGAGACAACCCAGTTTTCTCCAGTTTCTTCAACCCGTGCTCCCTTGGGGAATTGCCCCCAGACTCGTTTTTCACAGACCTACAAGGCCCCGATTGGCCCATGCAGACCTAGCTGCAATCTGATGGATCTGGGCTTCAGTTTCCCCAGGTTCTGCCTTCCTGCAGTCCCCAGATATTAGTGCTCTTTCAAATTGCATAGAGGCCACCAGGTAAGCAGGGATACACTTACACAAAGGAGTGACCCTGCAAAGAGGCAGCCAAATATCAGCCACTATCACATCCAGCAAGAAGCCCTCAGGTGCAACCAGACCTGCAGGAACTCTAACAATATATCATCAGACCCTGGCTGGTGTTACCAGACTGAGGCGGCCATACCCCAAGATGGCGGTGGTGGGCAGTGGCAAACCTGCATGCCCTTTGACTCTGGACTCCCAGGTCCTGGCTGGTGTCCCAAGATGTTGGTGGTCACATGTAACTAAACTTGTGAGTACCCCAACAATGTACTTCTAGGCAGCAGTGGGCATTGGGTGATCCGTGGGTGAATGGTGGGCACATGGGCAAACATCAGGTGATTGGCAAGTGATCTTGATGTTGGGCTTACAGGTCCTGGTGAGTGTTCCAAGAAAGAGGTTGCTACTTCAAGATGCCTACTGGAGTGCCCGCAGAGTCTCAAGATGAATGCCACTGCTGAGGCAGTGACTGACAGTTGCTCACTGATGATATGTGGCCACCTGTGGAGCTCCTGACCTTAACTTTACTATAAAGAATTAATCTTTCTCAGTGATAAGATATATTTAATCTGGTATTTTTCTTGTCATTGTTTATTATTTCCATGCGCACACATTCATTTTCTAATAAAATGTGTATAACTTAAAATATAAACAACCATAAAGGGTATTATCTAACAATAAAAGTTGAGATGATTTCAAACTGAAAGGTAGGTTTTCCTAGAATCCCTCCTCCATTCCATTCAGTCAACTTTTTACCTTGTCAACATATAGAAGCACTGGAAGAAAACTTTACCTACACCATAGTTCATCTCAGGTAATATATGCTGTGAATAATAATGGATGACAGATTTTCTAATTTGGAATCTCATTGTCAGTGTAGATACCTAAGAAAGAAAATATTATACCATTATATGAAATTTAGAGAACTTTAGAAAACTGCTAACTGTGAATAGTACATTTTCTTTTCTGAATAAATATAATATACTTGGGTAGACTTTGTTGACATGTAAGTAATAATTATATATATATATATATATGCAAAGAAATATGAATAAATGTTTTGAAAAGTAAATAAGTTTCTTTATATACATTTCCATATTGATCCTTATATATAATATTTTACAAAGGAAATGTTATCAAGATTCAGAGATTTACAATCAAATATGTCTGATGTTGTTGTGATAGATTATCAAAGACCATGGATTTAAGTAAATAAAACAAAATTGGTTCCTGGATTTTACCAACTTTTATCAAAAAAGTATATTTGATATATCTAATAATTTTGTGTCTATGATGTACTTTCAAATATAAGGCAAAATTGCTCCAGTCACATTTATAAAGTGGCTGAAGCCTAAATAAACTAAGTTTTTAAGCTGTCTAAATGGTTTATTCACCATTACATGTCAACCTGCCATACAAAATACTTTGAAATAAAATTATATATGATTCCAGTTCCCTGGAATTATGAGAGAAAACTTATCTCATGCAGCTCTCTCACTGGAAGAATACATTTTGAAATACATTACAAAAATAAAAAATAACACAATAAAAGGATTGATGCTTATCTCAAAGTATATAAAAAAGTCATTTTATAAAATTAAACATCTGTTGATTCTTTAAATATTCAATACATTAGATAAAGCAACAACGTACTTCAACATACTAAAGGCCACATATTATAAGCCAACAGCTAATGGTATACTGAATAGGGAAAAATTGAAAGCTTTTTCTCTAAGATGTGGAAACAAGGATGCACATTTTCATCAATTCTATTCAACATAGTCCTGAAGTCTTAGCCAAAGTAGTGAGGCAAGAAAAAAAAAAAAAAAAAAAGAAGAATGAAGGAAAGAACAAAAAGGAAGGAAGGAAGGAAAGGAGGGAGGGAGGGTGTGAGGGAGGGGGAGGAAAGAAAGAAAAGAAAGAAAGGGAGAGAGAGAGAGAGAAGGAAGTGAGGGAGGAAGGGACATGCAAATGGAAAAGAAAAAAAAGTATCTTTCTGCAGATAACATGACCTTACATGAAAAAAAAAAACCAAAAAATTCACCAAAAATATTAGAACTAAAAAATAAATCAGCAAAGTTGTAGTATACAAAATCAACCTAAAAATCAGTAGCACTTGTATATACTTAATAGTAAATTATCTGAAATAGAAATCAAAAAGCAATCCCATTTACAATAGTTACAAAAGTTAAATTACCTAGGAATAAATTTAAACAGAGAGGTGAAAGATGTCTGCAAAATGCTGCTTCCAAGATTTTGGTTTTATTATTTGGAATGATATTGGATGGATAAGTAAGATGTTTCCCAACTCAAGTAGCTTTCTCCCACTTGCTGTCAATCTTTAGTGTAAGGAACTCTGCAGACAGGATTACTACTGCTGCTCTTAAGGATTGGGGAACAGTGTTAGGCAGTGAATGAGGACAGAGATTAAAAAATGGGAGAACACAAAGGTTGAAGATATGAAGTAAGATTTTATCTAAGGGTTAAGATAGAACTTATTGTAAATAAAGGAATGTAAAAAGAAAATGCAGGAACATGTAACTCAAATTCATGAAAATGTTCCAAATCTATTTTAAATGTGAGGGAGTAGATTAAAATTTGTGAGTAAGAGAGAAGGTCAGTTTAGGCTCTGTAAGTAGACATTTTTTTATTTGCTTTATCTAAAACAGATTTGAAGTCACATGTTTTCTTTTTTTAGGTATTTTAAATAATTTATTTCATATATTTATAGGCAAATATATTTTTTTAAAAGTGTGTTCCAGTACCTTAATTTTTAGTATCATTAAATGTAGCTTCTATGTTTAAAATATTTCTTCCACATTCTAAAATATTTCAAATGAGTAATATATTTTATCCACCAAATATATTCTCAAACACCAGTTTGCTTAGAGTCTCCCAGTTCTCATATTTCAAGGGCAAATTGATCAAAAAAGGTATTGTTTATACATTTTCAATGAGACTTCCCTTTTTAAGTGACCTAAAACTCATGTCTTGAAAGTGAAAAATTAAGGAATTAAATCATGCAAATCTCACTGATTTTAATGAATCACAAATAATCACATCACAGAAAAATCCTAACACAACGCACTGCAGACTTGAAAAAGTGCATTATCAAAAAATATGCCAAATATTAATTGATCGATAATTAGTCACTAGCATGAAATTTTTCATAAGATGAATGTACATTTTTATATCAGGAACAACTGTGGCTCACCACAATTCTGAAGAAAATTAGTGTTGTAGGGACAGATATTCCGATATAAAAATTACAAAGACGGCTTTGATGCATTATAATTCACACCATTTGATTTATAAAAGGTTTTGCATTTAAAAATATCTTTAGTTTTATTTTATGCAGAAGTAAACTTACTGAAGATGTAGCATAGATGAACTTTCATGCAAATGGTATACTGACCAGAAAAAAGCATGCCTAACCTAAAAATCCATAGAAATGCTGGGTACTACATAAGAAAACAACAAAATTTTAATCAGAACTGAGTTAGGAAAACTGTAAGAGAAATCCCCAGTAGTTGAAACCAGAGAGGAAACTCAAAGCCAGAAAATGAAGTACATTAACAGATGTTAAAACAATTAAAAACGAATCAACATAATCAATGGCAATAATTGCTAGGAGTTTGTGTTTTAACAACCACAGAGGCCCGGAATATGTGATTTGGGCATGATATATAGAATGAAATGAAGACTATTATATAAATATTAAAATCTGAAAGATCTGAACCTTCTATGAAAATGGGACCAGAAAAATTCAACCCATTTGACAGGAAAGAACAAGAAATTGTTCTTACCTAATTTTAAATGAAGAAACATATTTTTTTTTATTTAAAAAAATGGAAATACACATTTCTACATCATACGAGTTCAAGGTTAATAACAAGATACTATACGAAGTAGGAATCTTAGGTTATGAAATTAACATAGAATCTGGTCCCAAATTGAATAAACTTCTAAAATCCCTCATGAAAGCAAATTAAAGGCATACTGTGGAGATACTTCTATAACTGACAGTATAGGGAATGTCCTGAAGGGGCAATAGCACTATCTCAAATAAATGTATAATAAAATATTAGTATGATGATCATTAGGGCTTTCCAACATATATTTTTGATTCTCGTACTAGACAGATGACAGAATTGTGATTACCTGTTGCTTTATATTTAGGTGTGTCATTACTTCTATTCATTTAAGTTTATCCATAAATACCAAATATTAGGCACTCCATCAGCATCAGTGCCAAAGAGTCTCCAATTCAACTATAATGGAAATGCAATGAAAGAAGTGAAACCTTTGTTTTTTAAGAAAATAAAACTTAGAATTTTTTACTATTGCAACATAGTAGTGTGAAATATAAATTATTGCAAGCATTTTAAGAAAAGTCCAAAATGTTTAGCATTACTTTAATGGTTGATTAGTGAGCAACAAAAACATTGTTAGCAGATGCCGCAAGAGTGGTTAGTTCAGTTATCAAGCAGAAAGATGTGTAAATATCTTCCCAGAAACAACATTAAACACAAATCATGTACCTGAAAAATTGTGATTCAAGCAAAGGAAATCAAAAGACAGGAAAAAATTACAAATCGACAAGATGGAAACTGTGTTTGAATTCATATTAGAATATAAGAAGTAGTGTAAAGTTGAAAAACCACATACTTGAGAATAATTTATATAGTCATTGCCTATAAATTCCAAAGTAGTAAGGAATAATATTGGGAGTGAAAAACTTTAATGAATCTAAATATTAGATATAAGCCATAATAGAGGAAGATGCTGATATGAAGTCTGGTAAGCATAAAACACAAGTAATGTGTAAAGTTGAGTCACTGTAGTATGCTGATTTTAAGTCCTTTGAGTATAAATCTAGGAGTAGGATAACTGGGTCAAATGGTAGGTTCATCCCAAGTTTTCGGAGGAGTCTTCATACTGCTTTCCATAGTAGTTTCACCAATTTGTTGTCCCACTAGCAATGTGTGAGTATGCATTTCCCCACATTCTTGCCAACACTTCCTGTTGCTTGTATTCTTGATAATTTCCATTCTGACTGCAATGAGATGAAATCTTAAGAGTAGTTTTGATTTACATTTCTCTAATCACTAGAGACAATGAATATGTTTTCATATTTGTTTATTAATTGTATTTCTTCTGTGAAGTGTCTGTTCAGTTCCTTAGCCCATTTATTGATTGGGTTATTTGTTTCTTCAGTGTTAATTTTTTTGAATTCTTTATATATCCTAGAGATCAGTGCTTTCTCTGAGGTGCGTGTGGTATTTTTCTCCCATTCTGTAGGCTTTCTCTCCATATTATTGATTGTTTCCTTTGCTGAGAAGTATATTTTTATGCAAGGTAGTGTGATGTTTCCAGTTCTTCATTTCATTTTTCCCAAGATTACTTTAGCTAATGTGGATCTTTTGTGGTCCAATATGACTTTTGGATTTTTTCCCTCATTTTGTGAAAAAAAAATCATTGGAAATTTGATAACCTTGAGTCTGTAGATACCTTTGATTAGGATGAATATTAGAACAACAATTATTCCAATCCATGAAGATAGGATTATATTTATTTTTATCTTTATTTTTATTGCCCATAGTTTTCTAGTTTCACTACGTAAGATTTTTAACAAACACGTTAAATTTATTGTTTTTTATGGGAGGTGGGGACTGGGGATTGAATCCAGAGTTGCTTTACCATTATCTACACCCCCAAATAATTTCATTTTTTTATTTTGGGAACCTAGGTTGATTTCATATCTTTGTTATTGCTTACAGTGTCATGACAAACATGGGTATGGAGGCATAGATTTGTATGCTGACTCAATTTCCTTTAGACACATAAAGAGAAGTTGAATAGCAGGTCATATGACAGCTCTATTTTTAGCTCTTGTTTCCTTATGCATTTTAGCTTTGTTCTTATTCAAGTTCTATAAAGAATGCCATTGGCATTTTGATGGGTACTGCATTGAAGTTATAGATATCTTGGGCAATGTGGACATTTTAACATAATTAATTCTTTCAACCTATGAGTATAGCAAATCTTTTCATTTGTGGGTATTTCCTTCAATTTTTTTCATCAACATTTTATAATTTAATTATAGAGATCTTTAATTTCCTTAGGTAAGTTTATTGTTAGGTATTGTGTTTGTGTCATGTGTATGTGTTGTGTGTGTATGTCTGTATGTATGTATTGTGAATAATATTGCTTTAATTATTTTTTCAGCAAATTTATTATTTATTTACTCAAAACCTACTAATTACATATGTTGATTTTCTTCACTATCATTTTATTGAATTTGCTTAAATGTTTTAATAGTCATTTGGTGTAGTCTTTAGGTGTTTCTATATATAGAACCAACCATATAATCTGAAAATAAGGGTAATTTGACCTCCTCCTTTCCTACTTAGATGCCTTTTATTTCCATATCTCACTTAATTGTTCTGGCTACAATGTCTTGTACTCTATTGAAGAAAAGAAATGAAAGTGAACACCCTTGTCTTCTTTCAAATCTTAGCGGAAATGCAATAATGTTTTCCTGGTTCAATAAAAGTGGGTTATATGTTTGTCATATGTAACCTTTATTTTGTTGACTATTAATCCTTCCATAACTAATTTGTTCAAACTTTTTATCATAATGTTGGAACTAAAAAGAACAAATAAAAAAATTTTAAAAAGAATGTTGGATTTTATTGAAAGTATTTTCTGTGTCTAGTAAGAGGATCATACTTGTTTTAACTGACATAATGTATTGTTAATTGATTTGCATAATGAAACCAACTTAATGGTGTCATATAATCCTATTCTTGCACTGTTGAAATTGATTTGCTAGCCTTTTATTGAGAATTTTTGAACCTACATTTATCAGGGTTATTCATCTTTAAATTCATCTTTTTTCTGTACCATTGTCAAGTTTTGGTAACAGGATAATGCTGTCTCATGAAATTAGTTCAGAAATCTTTCTGTGTCTGACTCATTTTGCTTGATAAGTACAATAATTTCATTCATTGTGCCACAAATTACAAGATTCCACTGTTCTTCTGGGATGAATACTTTTAGGGGATATTTTGGAGTATCTCTGTTCATTCTTATTTAAAAATTTAATAAAATCATTTGGTCCTGGACTGTTTTGTTGGGAGACTTTACTAATGATTCAATCTCATTAATTGTTTTTAGTCTATTCATCTTACAAATATATCTTCTTGGTTCCATTATGGTAGGTGATAACTGTCAAAAAGATTGCCATTTCTTCTAGATTTTCCAATTTATTTGCATACAGTTTTTCAAACAAATCACTAATGATCCTTTAGATTTCTGTGGTATCAGAGTTGTAAGGTCTTCTTTTTCATTCCTAATGGTAATTCTTTGTGTATTCTGTCTCTTTTTTTTCTTGGTAAGATCAGCTAAATATTCATCCATTTTGGTGATCTTTTAAAAGATACAACTCCACTTTTAATTGTAATGTGTATTTTTTTATTATAAAAAAATGGGATACATGTTGTTTCTCTGTTTGTACATGGCGTAAAGGCATACCATTTGTGTAATCATAAATTTACATAGGGTAATGCTGTTTGATTCATTCTGTTATTTTTTCCCTTCCCCCCCACCCCCGACCCCTCTTTTCCCTCTATATAGTCCTTCCTTCCTCCATTCTTGCCCCCCTCCCTAACCCTAACTCTAACCCTAACACTAACCCCTCCCACCCCCCATTATATGTCATCATCCACTTATTAGCGATATCATTCATCCTTTGGTTTTTTGAGATTGGCTTATCTCACATAGCATGATATTCTCCAATTTCATCCATTTGCCTGCAAATGCCATAATTTTATCATTCTTTGTGGCTGAGTAATATTCCATTGTATATATATATCACAGTTTATTTATCCATTCATCAATTGAAGGACATCTAGGTTGGTTCCACAATCTGGCTATTGTGAACTGAGCAGCTATGAACATTGATGTGACTGTATCTCTGTAATATGCTGATTTTAAGTCCTTTGGGTATAGGCCAAGGAGTGGGATAGCTGGGTCAAATGGTGGGTCCATTCCGAGTTTTCTAAGGAGTCTCGACACTGCTTTCCAGAGTGGCTGCACTAATTTGCAGCCCCACCAGCAATTAATGAGTGTACCTTTCTCCCCAAATCCTTGCCAACACCTGTTGTTGCTTGTATTCTTGATAATCGCCATTCTAATTGGGGTGAGATGGAATCTTAGGGTGGTTTTGATTTGCATTTCTCTTATTACTAGAGATGTGGAACATTTTTCCATAAGTTTGTTGATTGCTTGTATATCTTCTTCTGTAAAGTGTCTATTCATTTCCTTAGCCCATTTGTCAATTGGATTATTTGCATTCTTGGTGTAGAGTTTTTTGAGTTCTTTATAGATTCTGAAGATTAGTGCTCTATCTGAAGTATAATTGGCAAAGATTTTCTCCCACTCTGTAGGCTCTTTCTTTGCATTGCTGATAGGTTCCTTTGCTGAGAGAAAGCTTTTTAGTTTGAATCTATCCCAGCTATTGATTCTTGCTTTTATTTCTTGTGTTATAGGAGTCCTGTTGAGGAAGTCTGGTCCTAAGCCGACATGTTGAAGCTCTGGACCTACTTTTTCTTCTATAGGATGCAAGGTCTCTGGTCTGATTCCGAGGTCCTTAATCCATTTTGAGTTTAGCTTCGTGCATGCTGAGAGATATGGGTTTAGTTTCATTCTGTTGCATATGGATTTCCAATTCTCCCAGCACCATTTGTTAAAGAGGCTATCTTTTCTCCATTGCATATTTTTGGCCCCTTTGTCTAGTATGAGAAAATTGTATTTATTTGGGTTTGTGTCTGTGTCCTCTATTCTGTACCATTGATCCATCTTTCTACTTTGGTACCAATACCATGCCGTTTTTGTTACTATTGCTTTGTAGTAGAGTTGAAGATCTGGTATTGTGATACCCCCTGCTTCACTCTTTCTGCCAAGGATAGCGTTAGCTATTCTGGGTTTTTTATTCTTCCAGATGAATTTCATAATTGCTTGCTCTATTTCTGCGAGGTACATCATTGGGATTTTAATTGGAATTGCATTGAATCTGTATAGAACTTTTGGTAGTATGGCCATTTTGACAATATTAATTCCTCCTATCCAAGAACATGGGAGATCTTTCCATCTTCTAAGGTTTTCTTTAATTTCTTTCTTTAGTGTTTTCTGTAGTTCTCATTGTAGAGGTCTTTCACCTCTTTTGTGAGATTGATTCCCAAGTATTTTATTTTTTTCGAGACTATTGTGAATGGGGTAGATTTCCTAATTTCTATTTCTGAAGATTCATCACTTATGTATAAAAATGCAGTAGATTTATGAGCATTGATCTTATATCCCGCTACTTTACTGAATTCACTTATGAGATCTAGAACTTTTCTGGGGGAATTTCCTGGTTCCTCTAAGTATATAATCATATCATCTGCAAATAGGGATAGTTTGAGTTCTTCTTTTCCTATTCGTATCCCTTTAATTTCTTTGGTCTGTCTAATTGCTCTGGCTAGAGTTTCAAGGAAGATATTGAAAAGAAGTGGTGAAAGAGGGCATCCCTGCCTTGTTCCAGTTTTGGGGGGGAATGCTTTCAGTTTTTCACCATTTACAATGATATTAGCCATGGGCTTAGCATAGATGGCCTTAAAATGTTCAGGAATGTTCGCACTATCCCTATTTTTTCTAGTGTTTTGAGCATGAAGAGATGCTGTATTTTATCAAATGCTTTTTCTGCATCTATTGAAATAATCATGTGATTCTTGATTTTAAGTCCATTGATATGGTGAATTACATTTATTGATTTCCAGATGTTGAACCAACCTTGCATCCCTGGGATGAAACGACTTGATCATGGTGCACTATCTTTTTAATATGTTTTTGTATGCGATTCGCTAAAATTTTGTTGAGAATTTTTGCGTCCATGTTCATTAAGGATATTGATCTGAAATTTTCGTTCCTCGATGTGTCTCTGTCTGGATTAGGTATCAGGGTGATATTGGCTTCATAGAATGAGTTTGGGAGAGTTCCTTCCTCTTCTATTTTATGGAATACTTTGAGAAATATTGGAATGAGCTCTTCTTTAAAGGTTTTGTAGAACTTGGCTTAGAACCCATCTGGTCCTGGACTTTTCTTTGTTGGTAGGCTTTTGATGACTTCTTCTATTTCATTACTTGAAATTGGTCTATTTAAATTGTGTATGTCCTCCTCGTTCAGTTTAGGCAATTCATATGTCTCTAGAAACCTGTTGATGTCTTCGAAATTTTCTATTTTGTTGGCGTATAGATTTTCAAAATAGCTTCTAATTATGTTTTGTATTTCAGTCCTGTCTGTTGTGATATTTCCTTGTTCATTCTGAATTTTAGTGATTTGGGTTTTCTCTCGTCTTCTCTTTGTTAGTGTGGCTAAAGGTTTATCAATTTTGTTTATTTTTTCGAAGAACCAACTATTTATTTTGTCAATTTTTTGTATTGTTTCTTTTGTTTCAATTTCGTTGATGTCATCTCTGAGTTTAACTATTTCCTGTCTTCTACTACTTTTGGTGTTGGTCTGTTCTTCTTTTTCTAGGGCTTTGAGCTGTAGTGTTAGGTCGTTTATTTGTTGAGTTTTACTTCTTTTTTTAAGTGCGCTCCATGAAATAAATTTTCCTCTAAGTACTGCTTTCATAGTGTCCCAGAGATTTTGATATGATGTTTCTGTGTTCTCATTTACCTCTAAGAATTTTTTAATTTCCTTCCTAATATTTTCTGTTATCCATGCATCATATAATAGCATATTGTTTAATCTCCAGATGTTGGAGTAGTTTCTGTTTTTTACTCTTTCATTTATTTCTAACTTCAATCCATTATGATCTGATAGAATACAAGGTAGTGTCTCTATCTTCTTGTATTTCCTAACATTAGCTTTGTGGCATAATATATGGTCTATTTTAGAGAAGGATCCATGTGCTGCTGAGAAGAAAGTGTATTCGCTCTTGGTTGGATTGTATATTGTGTAAATGTCTGTTAAGTCTAAATTATTGATTGTGTTATTGAGATTTATGGTTTCTTTGTTCAATTTTTGTTTGGAAGATCTGTCCAGTGGTGAGAGAGGCGTGTTAAAATCACCTAGTATTATTGTGTTATGGTCTATTTGGTTTCTAAAATTGAGAAGGATTTGTTTGACATACATGGACGAGCCACTGTTTGGGGCATAGATGTTTATGATTGTTATATCTTGCTGATTTATGCTTCCCTTAAGCAGTATGAAATGTCCTTCTTTATCCCTTCTGACTAACTTTGGCTTGAAGTCCACATTATCTGAAATGAGGATGGATACTCCAGCTTTTTTGCTGAGTCCATGTGCATGGTATGTTTTTCCCCATCCTTTCACCTTTAGTCTATGGATATCTCTTTCTATGAGGTGAGTCTCTTGCAGGCAACATATTGTTGGATCTTTCTTTTTAATCCAATCTGCCAGTCTATGTCTTTTGATTGATGAATTCAGGCCATTAACATTCAGGGTTATTATTGAGATATGATTTATATTCCCGGTCATTTGGTTCATTTTTTAAATTTTATTTACTTATTTATTTTTTTGACACAACTTTGTTCCTCCTTTATTTGACAGTTCCTTTAGGATAATTCCTCCCTTTGCTGATTTGCTTCTTTGTTTTTTAATCTCTTCCTCTTGGAATATTTTGCTGAGAATGTTCTCTAATGCAGGCTTTCTTTTTGTAAATTCTTTTAGCTTTTGTTTATCATGGAATGATTTTATTTCATCGTCAAATTTGAAGGTAAGTTTTGCTGGGTATAAGATTCTTGGTTGGCATCCATTTTCCTTCAGAGCTTGAAAAATGTTGTTCCTGGCCCTTCTAGCTTTTAGGGTCTGGATTGAAAAATCTGCTGATATTCTTATTGGTTTCCCCCTGAATGTAATTTGGTTCTTTTCTCTCACAGCCTTTAAAATTCTGTCTTTATTTTGTATGTTAGGTATTTTCATAATAATGTGCCTTGGTGTGGGTCTGTTGTAATTTTGTGTATTTGGAGTCCTATAAGCCTCTTGAACTTGATTTTCCATTTCATTTTTCAGATTTGGGAAATTTTCTGATATTATTTCATTGAATAGATTGTTCATTCCTTTGGTTTGTTTCTCTAAGCCTTCCTCAATCCCAATAATTCTCAAATTTGGCCTTTTCATGATATCCCATAGTTCTTGGAGATTCTGTTCATGATTTCTTACCATCTTCTCTGTTTGTTCAACTTTGTTTTCAAAGTTAAATATTTTGTCTTCAATGTCCGAGGTTCTGTCTTCCAGGTGTTCTATCCCATTGGTTATGCTTTCTATAGAGTTCTTAATTTGGTTTATTGTTTCCTTCATTTCAAGGATTTCTGTTTGGTTTTTTTTTCATTATCTCTAACTCTTTAGTGAAATTATCTTTTGCTTCCTGTATTTGCTCTTTTAACTGTCATTGGTACTATCATTCAGTGTCTGCATTTGCTCATTCATCTCATCATTCAATGCCTGCATTTGCTCTTTCATCTCATTGTTTGCTTCCCTGATCATTTTAATCATGTACATTCTGAACTCCCTTTCTGTCATTTCTTCTGCTGTGCTGTCATTGGATTTTATTGATGTAACTTCTAGATTTGTTTGGGGCATTTTCTTCCCTTGTTTTCTCATATTGTTCAGAACTCAGTGGGTCATTAAGATATTGCAGATTTCCTCTATTGTCTTACAATGTCCCTGAAGATTGCTAGTATATCCCCTCTTATCCTTCAGTAGCCTGCAGTCTTGGAGGAAGTTGATAATGCGGTTCTCCACAAGGATGCTGCCTCTCTAGGGTTGGTGATCCTCAGGTGGGGTATATTCTGTGATAGTGGGCAGAGGTGCCTCCACTTGTTGACCAATGGTCATCCAAAGGGGAACTAGGCTGCGGGCTGAGGCAAGGCCTGCTTGGGCCTGTGTCTCTGGTTTTACCAACCTTGTGGGAAAACCTCAACCGGCGGGGAAGACTCACCCAGTGGGGAGGTCTCTCTGGTCAGTTCCCCTCCTAGAGGTTCCCCTCAATCTACAACTACCGCCTGGACTGGGCTGTCTCCCTCTGCAATGTTCCCAGGGGCCTGGACCTACCTCCTGGGCCTGGGAGCCTCACCCTTCACAGACGAGTCTACTTAGGCTGCCTCTCCTCAGAGAATCTGCCCGCAGTCCTGGAAACTTCCCTCCGCCCCTAGGCGTGTCTCTGTGCGGCTCTTCCAGCAAGAAGTCGCCTAGGTCCTGTGACCCCGCTCTGCTCCTAATCGCCTGGCTATGCGGCCCCTCCTCTGAGCCACCACCTGGATCCCCGTACAATAGCTCCGAGACCCAGAGATCCACCACACACCTCCTCCTCCGGACAGTTGCCCGGTGTTCCAACACAGTCACTAGGAGTCCAAGCAACTCACTTCGTGTCTCCTCCTCCCACCAACCGTCCATAGCCCTAGGCAGTCACTCCGAGTCCAAGTGTCCCGCCCTGTTCCTCCTCCTCCTCAGGGTAGCCCCCGGGTGTTCAGGAGCGGTTGCTGGGAGACCAAGCGATCCACTGGGCTCTTCCTCCAGGCAGGCCACCAGTGTTCAGGAGTTGTCGCTTTGAGTCCAAACAACTCACCACTTGCTTCCTCCTCTGGCAACCGCCTGTGGCTCTAATGCAGTCACTCCTAGACCAAGCGACCCGCCGTGCTTCTCCTCTTCCTCCGGGCAACCCCCTTGTGTTCAGAAGCGGTTGTTCTGAGTCCAAACAGCTCGCCACGCAGCTCCTCCTCAGGCAGCCACCCAGAGCCCCAATGGTTGCTCCGAGTCAAAGTGCTGTGCTGAGCCGCCTCCTCTATGATGATCCCAGTTGTCCATGTTTACCGCTCCAGTGGGGGGAGGGGCATCTCGCCGGGTGACTCTACTTCACAAAGTTCCCTGTGTTCCGGGGTTACCGCCCCATCCGGGACGCCTCTCCAACGGCAGAGACTCACCCGGTGGCTTTGAGTTGGTCCCAAGTCTCTCACTATCTCCTCTTTTGAATCCTGCGTCCTGGAGCAACATGTAATGCAGCCGCCTTCTAGTCCGCCATCTTGAAAACCCTCTTATTTTTTCATTTGAGCTTCGGTATCAACTTGTTCAGCTTGTAGTTACATCGGGCAGAGCATTCATCTGGTGGAGCAGATACCTGTGGAGTTGAAGCACACCTCTGCTGCCGGCCCCTACCGCAAGGCCAGGAGGGGGAAAGCTCTGTGTAATGTGTATTTTTTAACAATTCAGTTTAATTTATTTCAGCTCCAATCCTCTATTGTTTTTCCTCTAAAAATGTAGATTGACATTTTCTATACATCTTTGAAATGCATGATTGGGTTCTTTATTTGAAATTGTTCATTTTTTTATATGGACACCCATAGTTATAAAATTCCCTTCCTTATTCTTAGAACTGCCTTCACTATACTGCACAAACTCTGTTATCTTATGTTTCAGTTTTCATTTAATTTTAGGAGTGTTTTAGTTCCCCTCAATGTCTTCCATTACTCACTGATCATTAAAAACTGTATTGCTCCATCTCCATATCTTTGTATAATTTCTGTTGCTATTAATTTCTAATTTCTTCCCATTATGAACTGATAAAATTCAGGAAATTCTTTCACTATTTGGTTTGCTAAAATGTGCTTTATGGTTTAACATATTAAGCCATTATTGAGAAAGTTCCATAAATCTATTGAAAAGAATACCAATTCCACTTTTGTTGGATGGAATATTCTGTAGGTATTTGTTAAGTCCATTTGATCTAAAATGTAGTTGAACTCGTGTTTCTGAGATGATATTTTTTTCTATCTTTTAGTGAGAGTCAGATATTGAAGTCTACCACTATTATAGAATTGGGACTTGTCATGTTATGATTAGTAGTATTTTTTTATAAAATGAGAAGCCCTGATATTCAGGGCATATATATTTGCAATTATTACATCTTCTTGGTCACTACCAATATATATAGTGACCTTCTTTGTCTTATTTGATAAATTTGAGTTTGAAGTCTGCTTTTTCAGAGGTGAATGTACTTACTCCTGCTTGCCTTTGGATTAAATTTGCATAGAATATTATTTTCCTAAATTTCACTTTCAGTCTGTATATTTCTTTGACAGTGAGATATATTTCTTGCAGGTAATAAAGAGTTGAGTTTTGTCATTTTTTTTAAAATCCATTCCACCAGACTATGTCTTTTGATTAGCAAATTCAAGACATTTACCTTTTGGGTTATTATTGGAAGGTATATAATAATTTCTGTCATTGTTTTTTCTAATGTTGAATTCATTAATAATTCTCATTTGTCTACTTTTCTAATGAGATTCATTGTTTCTTGTGCTTTCCTGGTTGTGTTTATCATCCTTTTATATGTGCAAGTTTCCTTTAATCATCTTCCTCAATGTTGGTTTATACTCATGAATTACTTTATGTTGGAAAATATGCCATCAATTCAGAAGGACAGTTTTGTTAGTTATAGTAATCTCTGTAAATGGTTATTTTCTTTCAGGGCTGGAAGTATTTCATTCCATATCCTCCTGGACTTCAAACTTTCAACTAAAAATATGCAAATATTCTGATTTTTTTGTTTTTAAAATTAACTAGCACTTCTCTCTTGCAGTTTATAAAATTAATTTTTGTTCTGAATCCACTTTGATTTTTGCTCCCAATTCTTCCTATAAATCTAGCTAAAAGTTGCCAGGAAAACCCATGCCACAACCAGGATGCAGGACTTCTTTGAAATTAGTTACACCAGATAACAATTCCAGCCTGATGCAAAGTCTCAGGTCATAGACAGAATGTTGATAAGGTCTTTGTCAGAAGTATCATGAATAACCTTTAGGTCAATTCCCAATAAAGTATGAGCGCTTTCATATTATCTGAATTCCTATTGGCATTCTGGTCTTCTGAACTTCCACCATAATTGCCCATTAAGCTTTGCTTAAAATGTTACAAGTTTTCTCTAAACTACTTCTCCAAAATTTTTTAAATTCCTCCTGATAACAAGTTCCTGAACTACATTATCAGGTGCATTCACAGAAATACCTATGTTTTGGTATCAGTTTTTTGTGTTAGCTTTCCATCACTGTGAAAAGCACAATACTTGAGAAAGTCAACTTAGTGCAAGAAAGATTTATTTTGGCTCCTGTTTTCATAGGGCTTAGTCCATAGTCACTTGGGAGCATTACCTTTGACCTTTGGTGAGGTAGGACATTATGACAGAGAGCATGTGATGGGTCAATGTTGTTCTCCTTATGGCAGCCAAAAAACAGAAGGGGAAGTGAAAGAGAAAGGAGTTTGGGTTCCAATATAGCCCTGAGCTTCTTTGGCGTAATTTGACCTACTTACTCCAGCTAAGTTCAACTTTCTAACATTTTCACCACCTCCTGATAGCACCAATGCTGGGGTTGAAGCCTTCAACACATGATTCTTTGGGGGACATCCCAGAACTAACCTTTTATAGCTCTTCTACTTGTGAGGATCCTTGGTATTGGCAGCAACAATAGTATGAGGGGTCTAAAGTACTTGTCCTCTGATCAAATAGTGGTTTTGGCACAGGTGCTTAATACAGAGAAATGGTAGCAAGAACCGAAATATCCCTTCTATGATTAGCATCTAGTTCTCCCAACAGTGTGAAATCAAAAAAGGTGGAGAGGTAGGTGTCAGTGGTAACTGCAAAGGTTAATGACAGCAGTAGTTATACTTTTCTTCTCTGCTACTAATGTTGGTATGCTTACATAGGAGTGAGATATTAGGTTCACCTTAGCCATGAAAGTCCCAGTATAGGGGACAGCTGTGTTTTTATCCTCCAGAGTCTTTATCTATAGTTTCTTCCAGGGAGCAAGTGGGGATTGGTGAGAGTTGGATCTGGGAAAAATTGTTTTTTATGATCTTCTTAGCTGTGTGCACCCAGGGGCAAGGGCAGAGTCAAGGCTTTCCTCATCCATACTTCATCATCTGAATTGTCCACTGAAGTAAGCAAGAGTAGAACATGGACATTATGTGCTAATTCTCCTCTATGGATCTCTTTATGTCATGAAGCCAAATGGTTGAGGCAACACCTGGAACATCATCTTTCTCAAGAACACCCTTATACGCCCCTTCAATATCTGTCTGAAGGCCTGAGAGTTAGTAACACTAAATGCAGGAAATCATCATTATCCCAGTTCAAGTAGTCAGGCAGAGAGCCAATTCATCCTCTCTTCCTCCAAGTTTCCTGACCTATTCATGCCCTGAATATATTGGATGATGCCCACTAACACTCAGGAAAGAAATATGCTTTAGCCAGGTGCAGTGTCTCATGTGACTTGGGAAGTTAAAGCAGGAAGAAAAAAATTTCAAGCCCATCCTCAGAAATTAGGCAAGGCCCTGAGCAACTTAGTGAGATTCTGTCTCAAAATTAAAAATTGAAAGGGGGGTAGATGTACCCAGTAGTAAGGTGCCCCTGAGTTTAATCCTGAGTACAAAAGAAAAAAAAAGAAGAAAAGAAAGAAGAAAGAAATATACCTTACTCAATCTTATTGAAATGCTAATCTCTTGAAAATAACTTCAAAACTGTTTTGTACGCATTTATTAAATGTAAAGTCAGGTGAAACCCTAAGAGGAAACACAGAAGCAACCTAGGAAAACAATTTTTATTAAACTCTCAGCTCACAGATACAGGAGGCATGACACATTACACAACACACACACATACACATACACACCCTCATATGCAAATTACATAATACACCTAAAAAATTGCCTAACAATATATCTGGACATTCAATTATCCAGTCAATTTGGTATATGAAGTTCATTATCACAAGCCCAACTGTTGTCAACTTGGCACTCATGTACCTCCTTAAATTATACTTAATTTCCAAATAAAGGAAACAGTCATGCTGTAATACCACTTATAATGATTCAGTAATACAGTATAAAACAGAAAATACTCTAACCTCTTCCCCTGAAAGAGGTGTATTAATCACTTTTTTGTTACTGTAATGAGGTAGCGTGACTTTATAAAGAAAATAATTGTATTTGTCACACAGTTCTGGAGCATCTAGGTCATGGTAGTGGGAACTGCTTGGTTCTGGTGAAATTCTCATGACTAACAGTTCCACAATAGCAAGAACTCATTTTGAAGTGGTATCACATCACCAGATAGGAAGACAAAGAACAATTTTGGGGTCAGGTTTACTCCTATAATAACTTGCCTTCATGAGAACTAAGATTCTGTTAGAAATATCTTGATTCCTTCCAACTAATTCAAAGACTTTGCACTCCACCTCTTAAAGGTCCATACCATCTCCCTACATTGTCATCCTAGGGACCAAGTCTTCAACACAAGAACATTTGGGAGACAAATCACGTCCAAACCATATAGAAAGTAAGTCTTTGAATAATTTTTATTCTTCTCCTTGATACTCTGTAACTTGTAAACTAACTTGAAAAATAGATTGTAGTCCTCAATGTAGTAACTGGTTATGTGGTTATTTGTAACTAACATCTTCTATTACACATTTTGCATTCCTTTTTACTTCAGGAAAACAGTTTGCTTTGATTTTTAACCTGGTGAGATGAACCAAACCTTCACTACTGAAGGTTCTGGGCCATTAACAGGACTGCCTGTATTGGGTTTTAATTTTCCATTAACATTGATCACAGGGCATGGTAATACTTGGGGATATCCTAAGGAAATCCCTGTATTCCAGACACACTAATTTGTTTTTCTTTTTTTATAAGTTATTTTTAATTATACATGGCACTATGATTCATTTTGGCATAATTATAAAAGCATGGAATATAATTTACTCTAATTCAGTCCCTGGTATTTACTCTTTCCCTCTCTGCCTCCCTCCCTCCCCCATCCCCTTCCATATACTCTATGAATCATTCTTCTATTTATATATAGATTTTTTTTTACTTAGCATCTTATGGATATACATGATGATGAGATTCCCTGTAGTATATTGATATATGTACATATGAAAGTTAAGTCAGATTCATTCCACTCACTTTCCTTATCCCATCCCTCCCCTCTCCCCCTCATCCCCTTCAACTAGTATACCAATCTTTCTTCTATTTTAATGGAACACCTTTTTAGCATCTCTGTCTTTCTCTCTCTCTCTCTCTCTCTCACACACACACACGCACACACACACACACACACACACTTATTTTGAAGTAGTTTGTACATATCAGAGAAAACATTTGACCTTTACTTTTTGGGTCCGCTTTTCCTTTTTTTTTTTTTTTTTTAACTTGATAGTCTCTAGTTCCATCCATTTACCAGCAAATGCCATGATTTCATTCTTATTTATGGCTGACTATGAGTAATACTCCTTTTTGCATACATACCACATTTTCTTCATCAATTCATCTGTTGAAGGGCATGTAGTTTCATTCCATATTTTGACTATTGTGAACTGTGCTGCTATAAAAATTAATGTGGCTATATCCCTATAGTATGTTTATTTTTGATCATTTGTAAATACACTGAAGAGTGGGATAACTGCATATTGCTGTTCCATTCCTAATTTTTTGAGAAATCTCCATATTGTTTTTCAGAGTGGTTGTACTGATTTGTAGTATAACCAACAATATATGAGTGAAACTAGGAATCAATGACAAGAGCAAATCAGGAACTACTCTAATACCTGGAGACTAACTGATATAGTTTTGAAGGGTGAATGGACACCAGGAAAAATAAGGGGAGAATTTTTTTAAGTTATAAATAAATGAGAAAAGTGATAC
Source organism: Sciurus carolinensis (assembly GCF_902686445.1). Lineage (NCBI taxonomy): Eukaryota > Metazoa > Chordata > Mammalia > Rodentia > Sciuridae > Sciurus > Sciurus carolinensis. The sequence continues at coordinate 67,362,009 of NC_062232.1, read as the reverse complement.
AACATATCAAAATTTCTGGGACAGTATGAAGGCAATTTGAGGAAGAAAATTTGTAGCACTCATATTTTACCAAATTAAATCCTTATTTATCTTTTCATGCTTTCTATTCTATCAGAAACACTGAACATAGTTTTGGCTTTTGTAATCCTCATTGGGCTACCAATTTAAAGAAAAACATTTTTAAAAAGCCATCACTGTAGACACCTTCAGTGTTGAGTTTTATAATAAAAACTGTTTGAATAGTTAGACCATTACATTCATGAAGATGAAATAAACATGTAATCTTTTACCTTATTTTGATCAATTAGATTATTCAGAAGATCAAAGTAGGAGAGATAATGTAAAATTTAACATTTTAATACTGATATTGTACACTGTTTTACTTAAAATTTGGGGGAGTAACTGCCTTTGACATAAACTAAAGAAAACATTTTTTTGTTGCAAATGTAATCAGTTTCTGTAACAGTAGTCAGTAAATTGAAGGGTTGCTTATTATTCAAAAAATACATTAGCAGGGCACAGTAATGCACGCCTGTAATCCCAGCAGCTCCGGAGGCTGAGGCAGGAGGATCTACAGTTGAAAGTCAGTTTCAGCAAAAGAGATGCTAAACAACTCAGTGAGACACTGTCTCTAAATTAAAAAAAATTTAATAGGGCTGGGGATGTGGCTCAGTGGTAGAGTGCCACTGATTTCAATACTTGTTACCCCCCCAAAAATACATTTAAAAAGGTAGATACCAAATAAATAATCTAATATTACATCTCAAATCCCTCTTAAAAGAAGAACACACCAGCATCCAAATCAGTAGAAGACAGGAAATAATAAAAATCAGAACCAAAAGTTGATGAAATTCAGAATAAATAAAATACAAATGATCAGTTAAAGAAAGAGTTGTGGGTATTTTTTTTTAATGGATAAACAAGATTGATAAACCCTTAGCTAAACTAACCAAAATAAAGAGAAAACCACCCAGCATACCCAGCTTTTTCGCCTGGTTACGTGGCCCACTAATGAGAAGACTGAAATAAATAAAATTAGAGATGAAAAAGGAACTATCATCCAAAGACTATAGAAATATAGAGGATAATCGGAAACTCTACCACTTCAATTAATCCAGTCACACCCTACCCTGATGTAGGATTAATCCCTGATGGGTTAAGACTCTTACAACCCAATCATTTCTTCTCTGAACCTTCCTGCATTGTCTCACATATGAGTTTTTGGGGGACACCTCACATCCAAACCATAACAGTAACTTAGTAGTCTATATTCAAGTGCTGAGATTCTACCAAGGCCCAGTACTTGGCTGAGAGCTCTTTCTCAAAAGATTAGTTATCTGTGTAGGATTGTAGGAATTTGTTCCTAAATCCTAAAGGTGTGTACTATGATTCACCTATAGGGACCTGCGAAATGTCCTGACAAACATCCCTACGTTCCACTGACAATTCAAGAATCATTGAATCTGCTGGATTGTATAGGCTGGCCCAGCAACCTGGTCATGTTGCTTTGCTTACTTTTGTACTTAGCTCCATATAAACTAGCAGCTTTCAGAATAGTCAGTAATGGGCCAAAATGGCATGCTTAAGTGAATAATATGCTGCCTCTATAATCCAAAGAGGCCTACTAGGCATTGCCCATTTTTTTGTTCTTGGAGGTCATTTGTAACAACTTATTTTACATATTAGAATGGATACCTCAATATACCCCACACAACCGGATACTTATATAAATTTTGCCAAAATAGAAGACCTTGAATTTTTGTTAGATTTTTTTCCTACCCAGTATACAAATGTGTTACCAATAAGTCTAGAGTAATTGCTACTTCTCACTCTCTATATCCAATTATCATGCCATCAGTGCAATGGACCAGTGTAATTTGTGGAATGTAAAAGAGATAAATTCCCTGAAAACTAAATTGTGACATAAGACTGGACAGTTGATGAACCCATGAGATAGGAAAGTGAAAATGTATTATTGGCCTTGGCAGCTGAAAAGAAACTGCTTTGGTGGGCCTTATGGATAGGAAAGTAGATCAATAGCTGCATACCAGGTATCAGGGGGTGTGTTAATTTTCTAAATCAATTAAACCAAAGTTGGTACCATATCTAAACTAGAAGTCACTAACAGGTTAAGCTTACCATAATCCATTTACATACTCCAAGATCCATCTTTCTTCCACTCTGACCAAATAGACAATTTAAATGGAAATATGGTTTGAATCACCACTCCTACATCTTTCAGGTTCATCATTCTGGCTTTAATACCTGCAGTATTCCTAGGAATGTTTTATTGATTTTGGTTTAATACTTTCCTACATAGAGGCAGTTTTAATGACTTACACTTATTACCACCATAATAGCCCTCACTTCATATGCCAGGGACCCAATACAAGGATTCTGCCTGCTGCTCAGTGTAACTATTCCAACCATACCTTCTGGAATTGGGAAAATCACCATAAGTGGGTTTTGGGAAAATTGTCCCACTGTGAAACCAACCTGAACTAAAAGGTAAACTGACCTCCATTAAGCCTATACTCTACTCTGGCTTGTAGACCACAGTGACATTGTGGTTCTCCTGGAATTAATGTCAGTTCAGAGCCAGTATACAATAGTCCCTGAAACAGTTCAATATTTCTTTTTCTTCCTCACACAGACCCTGCTAAAAGATCGTAGGTTTCTTTAGGGAACTCTGAAAGAAAGATCAACACTATCACTGAGGGGGGGTCTTCCTTTTAGGGATCCAGTCTCCACTTCATTCAAGGACTCTGAGTCTATAAACTGCTTCAAGTCTTAGAATTGATAGCGGAAACATGAATTTATGATGATCTAGGTTAATATTTCATTCTTGATCTATAAATTTTACACTCACAGGTAAAGTAAGCATTTAGTAGGCTACCTATATATTTAATATCTACAAAAATGATAATCAACGAATTTCACAGTTCTGCATGAGTCAGACTACAGATGTATGAATCCTCTACTTATAATAGGGTTATATAAAAAATCCTATTATAAGTTGAAAATGTCATAAGCCAAAATACATTCAGTACATCTAATTTACCAAATATCATAGCTTAGAAACATATTACACTGTAGAAGTACCTGTTGTTTACCCTCATGATCACATGGTTGATCGAATTGCAAATTGCTATTGATGCCCCAAATCATGAGAGGTTATCTTGCCACATATCCCTAGCCCAGGAAATGATCAAACTTCAAAATTTTAAGTAAGGTTTCTGATGAATGTGTATTACATTTTCAGCATTATAAAGTGAAACAATTATAAGTTCACCCAATATAAGTCAGTTATCAGTGAAATCTGATTGATATTTTAACTGCTATTTTACAGTGATTATGCCCACCTTGCCTTGGTAGTTGAATGCTATTACCCCTGGATCCTATTATTCCCTTTCCAATTCAATAGCAGAAGTTCCCATTGTTGTAAGGACTGATTTATAGAAAAGAGCAATCTAGGAGCTCCTCAAGGATGCTGGGGCTTCACTCACAAATTTATTTCTTGCTGTATAGGTGAAAGTTATGTCTTCTAGAACATCTCAATGTGAGTGAGGATGTATTAAATGACAAATTCACTCTAAAATTCCAATTTTTCTAAGCATTTTAATCCCTTCCTCTATATGTAAGGAAGGCAGCCCTAGTGTTTCCAATTTGTTTACTGTGGACCATCTTTGTATCCATATTTAGCCACTAAGCAAAAGAACTCTTAGAAACAGTTTAACTCCCTTATCTGCAGTATTAAATCTAGTATTTCTGCTTACTAATGCCATATCAATAAATTTGGCCTGACTGAATTTAGTACTCCTCACAGCATTATTCCACACCCTTAGAATCCATTCTCATACATGTTTTCCCTATTTCCAAATGTGTAAATTAGAAAAAATCAAGTAGTGTTTCTGGCATTTAGTGCATCTCATCAATGGTCATGCTTCCTACCTCACCTTTAGGATACTGCCAAGACTTGAGTTCAGTTATATATTAGAACTAAAAAGATAAATCAATGTGGGTCTTATATGGAATCAGTATTGTCTTGCATGTCAGTTGCCTCAGGGGATGTCATTAGTGTTTCCTCAGGCAATGCAAGGTTAATCACCTCAGACCAGTAGGTGAAAATCCTAAGCCCATGAGAATGGTGAAGTCACTCCCAATAAGTTGAAGGATGTGGTTGCCAATGGGGCTAGGGAGGATACTTCCATTAGGTGTTAGAAAATCACTTTGACTCTGCAGTAAAGGTCCTCAAGTGTTATGGTTTGGATCTTTAATGTCACTTGAAATGTTTGAAAATGCAGGAATAGAGATGAAAGGATTCAATAATGAGAGCTGTAACCTCATCGTAGCATTAATCATTGGATGGATTAATAATTTGAATACACTACTGGATGTTAACTATTGGCAGGTGGTACATGACTAGTGGAAGTAGGTCACTGGATGTGGTCTTGGACTATAAATGTCCCTGGTTTCTTTCACCCTCTCTCTGTCTGATTCCCAGCTGCCATTTGCAAAAAATAGTTTTACTCCACAATGCCCTTCTGCTATGATGTTCTTCTTCACTCAGTCCCAGAAAAATGGAGTAAGCAAATCTTGAACTGAGACCTCCGAACTGTGAACCCAAAATGAACAGGACATTTTTCCATATCTTCAGAAAACTGCTATTTGTAATTTTATTGGGATTGTGTTGAAACTAGAAATTGCTTGGGTGGAATTAATTCACAAAATTAGGACTTCCAGGTAACAAATTGGTGCTCTTTCCATGTATTTAAGTCTTATTTAATTTTGTTAAATAACATCCTCTAATGTACAGTATACTTTGCTTCAAATCCTTGGTTAATTGTATATGAGGTGTTTGGATGTTTCATATGCTAGTATAAAAGGGATTGCTTTTTAAAATTCCTTTTGTATTGTGTGCTGCTGGTAATTTGAAAGACAGCATATTTTTGTGTGTTGATATTACACCATAAAACTTTGCTGAATACCCTTATTTGTTCTTACAATTGTGTGTTGCCGCTTGCCACCAACCAGCAGGACAAACGACACGTACACTTCAGAAGTTCATGAAGCAGCTTCTGCTTTATTCGGATAACACCCTCAATATATAAGCAGTCTCATGCATAAGCAATTGTAATCTGATATGTCCATCCAATCCTATTAAAGGTCAAGCGATCACAAGCTCAAGCATACATGTAAGATATATCTGTCCACAAGCTAAACAGCTGAACTAATTATCATACAGCCAATGGTAAACGCTTCCTGTTTTTCTCAAGGCGCGTTCAGCACACCCTTTGGCTCTCTGCCAGTCGCCATCTTGGATGCATGTGGCGTAACCCTGGGCCCCGGGTCTCACCCGCCACATTTCCCCCTTTCTGTTTATAAAAGAGACATGCCTGTCTTAGGTTGTCCACGGCAGAGCAACATCCTTACCCGTCATCAGACAATGAGGCTCTAGCCCTCATTTCCTGTCTTAGGTCGGTATGAGCTCCCCATGAATCTTACCCGTCTTTGACTACCAGTCCACCATATTTAACCAGACTTGGGGGGATGAGCCAGCATCAATTGCGACGAGAGCTTGGCGAATAATGGCTGTTTCTCTGCACCGATGTATACGCATTTTGTATAAACACTATATGCACAGAACAGATACAACACACAATAAACCTCCCATGGACAAAAACCCAAACCATTCTTTTCCCCATTGAACAGCAGACTGGAGAAATGTGGCCAATTGTTGTAAAAATAGGAGGATATAGAATAGAAGAGTTGGTAAGGGGTACAGGATAGGGTCACGTCTTTACTATCCCCCATAATTCACGCAAGTCTCCTCCATTAACTTGGTGAGAAATCGCCAACACCATCAGCAGGAGAAACCTCCTCATCTTCTTCTTGTTTTGGGGTCTCTGTTGAGGCCTTGACCAATCTCTCCGGCACCCAAATTGGCGATTGTGCGTCCTGTGGGAAAACACAAACAGATCCTCGGGTCCAGATTAACACCAGATCCAGGCCTTTCCATTGTCCCGATAGAATGTCCTTTCAGAGCACTTGAGGTAGATATTTTCCATTAGGCTCTGAATAACGGTCAGCAGTCGATCGGCCCTCAGAATCGAGATTTAAAAAATTTAAGACGAACAAGGCAACAGATAATTTGTCTTTTGGGTATCTGTATGATGCCCCTATTCCCCCTTTTTGTTTATAAAGCATGTTTTTAAGCGTTAAATGGGCACGCTCAACAATGCTTTGTCCAGTAGGATTATAGAGAATTCCTGTGACATGTTGAATGCCAAAGGTGGAACAAAATTGTTTAAAGGCCTAGGATGTATATCCAGGACCATTATCTGTTTTAATTTGTTTGGGAACCCCCAGGATGGAGAAAGAGTGTAAACAGTGTGTTATTACATCTTTGGTTTTTTTCTCCAGTATGAGCAGAGGCCATAATAAATCCTGAAAAGGTATCAATAGACACATGAATGAATTGCAGTTTTCCAAATTCTGAATAATGAGTTACATCCATTTGCCAAATATGATTGGGCTGAAGCCCTTTTGGATTTACTCCTAACGAGGGGTTAGGAATAAGTGTAACACATTTAGTACAAGACTTGACTATGTCCTGAGCTGTTGCCTTAGTAATTTTATAGCGTGTACATAGAGTGGAAGCATTTACGTGAAATTTGGAATGAAAAGTTTTTGCATTTTCAAGCGTATTAAAGATGTGTGGGTCTCTGGTGACTGTGTCTGTTAAATCATTGTGTAAACTTAGAGGACCTGGAAGGCCAGTATGAGCCCGAACATGCCCAATAAAAAAAGGATCTTTTCTGTCCCAGATAAGTTTTTGTAAGCATTGTAAATATTTAGTAATAGTGGAGGTGAGGGAAATCAGAGCAGTTAATTCTAAATTTTGAACAGCATTAACAACGTATTTGCTATCAGAGAATAGGTTAAAAGACTCATGGTGGGTTTTGAGTACTTCTAGAGCTACTAATAGTTCTGTTTGTTGTGCAGATAGAGTATTAAACACAGCAATGTTTCTGTAACATTATCTATAGTAATAGCACCCATACCATTTATTGATCCCTCAGTAAATATAAGGGTAGCTCCTATAATAGGTTCTTTTTGGGTGACTTTAGGGAAAATTATAGGATGTTGACTCCAAAATTGGAGAAGAGGATCAGATGGCAAATGATTGTCAAACACAGCAGAAGTACTAGTAAAGACTATAGCCCATGAATTTGAATTATTAATAAGATATTGTATCTGATCTGTAGTATATGGAGTAGTGATTGTTGAGGGATGTGATCCAAAGGTGGAAAGGGCTACTTTTAACGCATTAAGGATTAATTCTGCCACAGATTCAGTAAACAAGGATAAGACCTCGTTAGGGGCATAATTTATGTGAACCCATAGAATAGGACCCTTTTGCCAAAGCACTCCTGTGGGTAACTTATTTGTGGCCAAGGCAATGAATGATAAGGGCTAAGCTAGGTCAATGCGATCAAGATGAACCTTTTCCATAGTTGTTTCAACATGCTTGAGAGCTGTTCGAGCCTTAGGGGTAAGCACCTGCTTAGAAAGGGGGTCAGAATCACCTTTAAGAATATCAAACAGAGGGCCCAAACTTGAGGTGGGTAAATGAAGGTAAGGTCTAATCCAATTGATATCACTCAAAGGTTTTTGAAAATCATTTAAAGTTCTAAGTTTGTCCACCCAAATGGTAATTTTTATGGTATTAGTTGCATTCATGATAGATCCCAGGAAGTTTTTGGTGTCTGTCATTTGTACTTTATCAATGGCAATATGTAAGCCCCATCTTTCCAGTGACTTTAGTAAGGAATTATAACATTGCTCTAAGACAGGTTTTTCCTTATGAGCTAGCAAAATATCATCCATATAATGATAGATTAAAAGTTGAGGGTTTGCTAGGCGTATGGGTTCAATAGCCTTGCCTGCATATATTTGACACATAGTGGGGCTATTGGCCATGCCTTGTGGGAGGACTATCCATTCATATCTTTTATTAGGAGAGCTATTATTAAGTGAGGACACAGTAAATGCGAACCTTTTGGTGTCTGAGGGATGTAACGGAATGGAAAAGAAGCAATCTTTTATGTCAATAACAATGGAGGGCCAATTAACTGGGATAGTCGATAAAGTAGGTAATCCTAATTGAATAGGTCCCATGGGCTCCATTATAGAATTTACTGCTCTTAGGTCATATAATAGCCTCCATTTTCCTGATTTCCTTTTTATTATGAATATTGGTGTGTTGAAAGGAGAGGTGGATGGTTTGATGTGTCCAGCCTCTAGTTGTTCTTTAACCAATTGCTGGGCTGCTTCTAATTTGTCTTTTGAGAGGGGCCACTAAGGGACCCAGACAGGTTTATCAGATTTCCATGTTATTTTAATTGCTTCAGTGGCCCCCTAATGAAAATCCAATCCCTTTTTATCTTGTTTTGGAGTAACTAAAATGGATGAAGTAGGTCCTTGACTATTTTTCCCAAGACCTTTTCCCCATATGTGTCCTTGGGCTAACATCATTTGATTAGCTTTTGGATTACTGTATGGGATCTCAGATGTGAGATGTAAATCCATCTATTCCATGATATCTTTCCCCCACAAGTTTACCGGGAGATGTTCGAGGACGTAAGGTTGGACGGTACCACTATAACCTTCCTCATCCTTCCATTTAAATATGGCTGCACTCTTGTTAGGATTGGAAGCTATACCCAATCCCCTTAAAGTCTGATCTGCTTGTTGAAGTGGCCAGGCTTTGGGCCATTCTGTAATTTTGATAATACTTTTGTCAGCCCCAGTATCTAATAAGCCCTCAAAAGCTTTGCCTTTTATCACTAACTTTGTCATAGGTCTCTCTTTTAAATCCAATGTTAACATGACCATATTTTGGCCAGTAGAACCTAATCCTTTATTTCCCCTAATAATATTCTTTGATGGATATTGATCATGGCAGCTGGGTAAGACCAACAATTGTGCTATGCGATCACCCTGAGCTATTATTGCTACACCTCTTGGTGAAGAAGCAAGGATTTTTATTTCTCCTGTAAAATCAGGGTCTATAACTCCAGGGACAATATTTAATCCTTTTAAAGCAGAAGAACGCCTCCCCAGAACTAGTCCCACTGTTCCTTTAGGTAATGGGCCGACAACTGAAGTTGAAGCTCAACTTGATTTTTATTCTTTTACAGTTTCTAATATCTTTTCCCCTTGTCTTAACTGTTCTTGAAATTTTGGTTTTTTGGAAGTCAGACAGAAACGAAGTAATGTCCATATCACCACAACAATAAACAGAAACCAAACATGAAAAGTTAACACAAATAACACCTTACACATATTCATTTACTACAGGACGTCCTTTGCTTTCTCTTAGGACAGCCTTCTGTCACATTCCCTTACTAGGGGAAACTTCCGTTAAACCTTAAGGCTACCATTTCCTCAAATAGGGAAACCTGCTAATCGACTGCTAGTTGACTGTGCTAGTGAAAAATTTTCTCCTTATTTACTTACCTGAGCACTCACCGTTCCCCGTACGGGCCACCACTTGCCGCTTGCCACCGACCAGCGGGACAAACGACACGTACACTTCAGAAGTTCATGAAGCAGCTTCCCCTTTATTGGATAACACCCTCAATATATAAGCAGTCTCATGCATAAGCAATTGTAATCAGATATGTCCATCTAATCCTATTAAAGGTCAAGCGATCACGAGCTCAAGCATACATGTAAGATATATCTGTCCACACGCTGAGCAGCTGAACTAATTATCATATAGCCAATGGTGAACGCTTCCTGTTTTTCTCAAGGCGCATTCAGCACGCCCTTTGGCTCTCTGCCAGTTGCCATCTTGGATGCATGTGGCGTAACCCTGGGACCCTGGGCCCCGGGTCTCGCCCGCCACTGTGTGTGTGTGTGTGTGTGTGTGTGTGCGCGCATGCTTGGGATTTTTCTGTATATAAAATCAGATAATATGGAAATGGGTATAATGTTACATTTTAACTTCTAATGTGGGTGACTTTATTTTTATTGTCCCAATTCTCTGTGTAGAACTTGTACTACAATGTTGAATAGTTTTGGTGGAAGTGAATCTTCTTGTTTCTGTTATAGGTAATATTTCCTCTTTTCCACCTTTGAGTATTAATGTTACCTGTGGGTCCTCATAATTGTTAATTATCATATTGAAGAAGTGTACCTTTATTCCAAGTGCTCTGAGTGTAAATTCTGAAACTAATGACTTTCCAAGTACTCTGAGTGTAAATTTCAAACTAATGACTTCCTTTGTTGATTGAAATAATTATATGATTATGTGCTTTTCTCTTTTCTCTCTTTTGTGTCAAATTCCATTGGTTTTCTTACATTGAACCATCCTTGCATTTCTGGGTGAATCTCATTTTTTCATGGTATATAAGCTTTATGTGTGTGTGTGTGTGTGTGTGTGTGTGTGTGTGTGTGTGTGGTGCTGGAGTTTGAACCCAGTACTTCATGCATATTAGGCAAGTGCTTTGCAATTGAGCTATAACCTCTGCCCTATAATCCCTTTTAAAATGTTTTTAATGTGATATTATAGTTATACATAATACTGGGGTTCACCCTGACACAATCATTGGTGTATAAAATATATTTTGTTTGCATTTTGGGGCCCAGTCCTTCCTCTTTCCTTCCCCCTGTTTCCATTCTAATACACTCTAGGTCTTCCTTCCATTTGTATACTGTTTTAATTGGTGCTTTATATATAAAGCACACTAATGTGAAATTTATTATGGTATATTCATATATTTACATAGCAAAATTTGGTGAATTTCATTCAGCAGTTCTCCCCTTTTTCTTTTCTACCTCCCTTCCCTTCTATCTCCTTCCCCTATTACAATGATCTCTTTTCTTTTCATGGAATCTCCCCATTTTTCCCCTTATTTTGCTCTGGCTTCCACATGAGAAAGAAAACATTCGGCCCATGACTTTCTGAGTGTGAATTATTTCGTTCAAATGATGTTCTTGAGTTCCATTCATTTACCAGAAAATTCCATAATTTTATGCTTCTCCATAGCTGAGAAAATTCCATTGTGTATATATAGCACATTATTTTATCCATTCTTCTGGTGACAGGTACATGGGTTCATTCAATAACTTGGCCATTGTGAATTGTGCTGTGATAAACAATCCTTGTAATATGCTCTTGGATTCTGTTTATCATACTACCAAGGATTTTTGCCTTTAAATTATTAACAGATATTGGTGCAGTTTTCCTTTCTTTTTATGTCTTTACCTGGTTTTGGTATTAGGGTAATGCTGGCCTCATAAATTTGGGCAGTGCTTTGTTATCTCCAATTTCTTCAAAAGTTTAAGAAAGATTGGTGATAATTTAGGTTTTTTATTTATTTTTATTTTTTTCTTTTTTTATTTTCAGGATGGAGTCCAGCATCACTTAACCACTGAGCAACATCATCAAGCCTTTTTAAAAATTTTAATTTTGAAACAGGATCTTACTAAATTTCTTAGGACCTCCCAAAGTTGCTGAGGTTGACTTTGAACTTGTGATCCTCCTGCCTCAGTCTCTAGTTGCTGGGATTTCCATTATTTACAAATATTCTTATATCCTTTTCATTTGTGTATGTTGATAGTAATGTACTCACTTAGAATAATGAACTCAAAAAGCATCATTTCTGTCCTTTTTGTCAGTCTAACTAAAAGTTTCATAATTTTATTGATTTTTCAAAGAGCCAACTTTCATTCCATTTATTCTTGCTGTTGTTTTTCTACTCTCTATCTCTGCTGTACCTTTTATTATTATTATCTTTTATTATTTTCTTTCCTTTTTCCAATTTTCAGTTTAGTGTTTTTCATTTTTCCCTGATTTTCCTCTAGGTGCTAAAGTTGAACTAATGATATTAGTTCTTTCTTCTTTCTTAATTTGGGCATTTACAGTTTTAAATTTGTCTCAGAGCTCTATTTTCACTGTTTCCCATAGATTTTGGTATGTCTTGGTTTTGTTTTCACTAATCTTAGTATTTTTCAGTTGATTTCCTGGTTTATGCTTTGTGCATTGGTCCTGTAATATTATACTTTTAAATTTCCATGAATGCATGAATTTTCTAGTTTTCCTTACACTGTTGATTTCAAACTTCATTTCACTGCAGTTGAGAAGACACCAAGTATGAATTCATTGTTTTAAAATAGTTTAGGATACATGCTATGGTCTTTTAAATGTCTTATCCTGCAGAATATTCAACATACACTAAAAATAATATGTATTCTTCTCTAATTGGGTAGGATGTTCCATATACATGTCTAATTTGTTTATTGCATGGTTTAAGTCTTTTATTTACTTACTCATCTTATGGTTGTTTTTCCATCCCTTATTGTAACTGGGGCATTAGAGTACCTTACTCCTATTGTTAAAAGATACAAAATCAGAACACACTCACACACAAAGCTATATACAAATACTTCTTATATATGAAAAGTTTCCAGTAAAAGCAACAAGTAAACTGAAAACAGTAACAGTAAAAGTACTACACACTATGAAGCAAATTTATCCCAGGAATGAAAGATTGATTTGACATAAAAACTAGAGTAATGCACTATTTTAACAGAATAAAAGAAATATCATTTCTAAAGACATAGAAGAAATGTTTGACAACAATTAACAGTTTTAATGATTAGAACACTCTGAAAATTAAAAGTTAAAGGGAACTTTTTTAATTATGAAAGAGAATCTATACTGGTACAACAAAGTAGTTAATACATGACTTTGCTTTGGAATTTAGTGTAGAGCTTGTAAAACCCAACACTAAGCAAATCTTAATGACTCCTAACCCCAGGCATGCCTACTTATGCCAAAACAGCTCCAGAACCATGGCAAGACATGTGGTCCTAGTCTATCAGACTTCTAAGTAGCATCAGCTGTGGCTGGTTACAGCAGTCTTGGGCCATGAGACTACCTGTGTTAGTTAATTTTCCATCATTGTCACAATTTGAAGGAGGAACATTTTATTTTGGCTCTTGCTTTTAGTCCCAATTTGGCTGGCTCCATTGCTTTGGATATGAGGCAAGACAGAATATCATCTTTGTGGAAGAGGATGTTTCTAATTCATGGCAGCCAGGAAGGGGGGGGGGGAGAGGGAGTAACAGGGACAAAATATACCCTTCAAAGCCATATCCCCAAAAACCTACTTCCTTCAACAAATATCCCTTTCCAAAAGCTTCCACCACCTCCCAATAGCACCACCAACTAGGGACCAGGCCTTCAACACATTTAGGGAACATTCCAGATTCGAAGTATAATACCACCTAAATAATTGATAGTCACATTGTGAGCCTTATTTCCAACCCAGTGCTGTACCACTATCGGCAGGCTGTGGGTTCAGTGTGACACAAGTTGGTGACATTGGTGGCCACAATTATGATACAAGAGGATGGGACTTTTCTAACATTTGTGACTGTCCAGAACCAGGAAGAAATTCCACAGTGACTGAGCACAGGCTGATAAGCATACAATAAGGCATCTGGGTCTACAGGGAGCCCCCAGGGAGATGGTTAAGGGGACAGGTTACACTTTCTAGGTATTCTCCAGCATTACTCTGAATAATGTATCAACTGTGCACTTTGAAAAATGCTGGGTTTGGTCTGCTCTCTACTACTGGAATAGTGTCAGCACACCAAAAAATAGACCATCCCTGCGTTAAAATAGTGAAAATGATTACAGAGTTAATGAAAATAAGAGGTCTATGTAGAATTTCTCTAAAGGAAAGGCCAACCAAAGCCAGATTGAAAAAGACTGAAATAAGTGTCTGATCATTCAAAGCCAGATAATATCACATGCCAACAAGCATCTAGTGCTTTCAAGAAACCATGACCTCATCTAACAATCATTGTAAGGTGTCAGAAACTGGCTAGAAAGGAATAAATATGAAAAACCTGTGGAAGGAAGGACTCAAAACATCTGTTTAAAGACACTTAATGAACTTGGAAAAAACACAAATGAATCAATAGTCTTATCAGAGAAACTTAGAGTAGGAAGAGGTTTCTAAAACATGAAACAGAAATTCTTGAGTTGAAAAATAAACTCAGTGAAATTAAAAATATAATAGAAGACAATAAAAGAAATATAGAGTCAAGAAAATAGAACATTAATAAGTTCAAAGAGAGATTTTGTCTTAGCAAAGGACATGACTAAAAGAGTATAGAGAGTGTCTACAGAATGGGAGAAAATCTTTTTCTGCTACTCCTTTGACAGGGGATTAATAACCAGAATATATAAAGAACTGAAAAAACTCAATGCCAATAAACTGAATATGAATGAAAATATCTTATAATGAAGCTTTCAAAGATGAACAGTAAGTACAATATTCTCAAAGCTCTGAGAGAATAGTAACAAATGTATTGAGGTCTTTTGGTCAATACATAAGTGACCAAAAGAACTAAACAGATATTTCTCAAAAGAAGAAAAACAAATGACCAACAGATATGTGAAAAAATGTTCAACATTTCTAGTAATTGGGAAAATGCAAATCAAAATTGCATTAGGATTTCATGTAATTCCTTTCCAGTCAGAATGACATTTATCAAGAATACAAATAATAACAAGTGTGGGCAAGGATATGGAGCAAAAGGTACACACATACTTTGTTGGTGGAACTGCAAATTAGTACAAGAAATCGGAAAAGCAGTGTGGAGATTCTTCAAAAAGCTTGACATGGAACCACCATATGACCTAGTTCTCCCACTCCTTGTTATTTTTCCAAAAGAACTGAAATTGGCATACTATAGGAATACAATCTGTACAATGTTCATAGCAGCACAATTCATAATAGTTAAATTATGGAATCAACCCAGATACCTGTCAATTAATGAATGGATCAAGAAAATGTGGCATATATACTCAATGAAGCTTTTCTCAGCCTTAGGGAAGAATGAAATAATGGCATTTGCTGGTAGATGGATGGAAATGGAGGACATCATGCTAAGTGAAATAATCCAGACTCAGAAAATCAAGGGTCAAAAGTTTTCTCTTACATGTGGAAGCTAAAGAAAAATAAGGGTTGTGGGGAGGATCAAACATCAATGATACAGGAAAACTCAGTGGTTTAGAAGTAGGAGAATGAGAGTGAGGGAGGAAGGAAGGAAAAGGGAAAGAAATATGGAATGAATTTAAAAGAATCATGGTATATACATATAAAAATGTACCAAAGGCAATATCTTCTTTATGTATGTGGACAGTACCATTCAAAATAAATGAATAAAGGAATGAAAAGATTACTAAAATAGAAGAGACATAAAAGGGTGAGGGAGGAGGGGATTAAAGGGGAGGGGGAATGGGGATTGAAGTCAAATTCCTTGTATGTATATTTTTGTATATTATATATATTACATTTATGTATATTACGTGTATTATAATGTATAATTATGTCAAAAAGAACTCAAATAATATATATAAATATGATGTTCTAATAAAAAGAAAGGTTTTGTGAAAAATAATTGGTGGATAAAAGAGAAAAAAATAAAGAAAAATTTTTAAAAACTCAAGGAAATTTTGGGACAGTCATAAAAGAGCAAATATTCAGCATATTGGGATGCAAGAAGGTCTTGAGAATGCCAAAGAGGTAGAAAAATGCTAAAGTACATATTGATAGAAAACTTCCCAAACTTAAATAAGAATACAAATATCAAAGTACAGGAAAGTTAAATGTTACCAGTCAGACTTAACTCAACTGAATATGAATGAAAATATCTTATAATGAAGCTTTCAAAGATGAACAGTAAGTACAATATTCTCAAAGTTCTGAGAGAATAGTAACAAATGTATTGAGGTCTCCAAATTCAGCAAACTTCTTAGCAGAAGACTTGTAGACCTGAAGAGGGTGAAGTGAGATCTTCACAGTACTAAAGGCAAAATTTGCCCATCATGAATGCTATATTCAGGGAAACTATACATTAGAAATAAAAGGGAGATAAAGACATTTCATGAGAAACAAAACTTGAGAGGTTATATTTTAAACAGCACTTTCTTATAAGAAATATTTAAGGAAGATCTTCAAACTGACAGACATTAATGAATAAGAGGAAAGGATGGAAAGTTAAAATCTTGCTGATAAGTGTACTTATACAACAAATACAGAATCCTCTAACATTGAAAGTATGGGGCATGAAGCATTCACAACTTTAATATGAAAAATACAAAATTTAAATATAATAACTCCATTAAATTCAACACGATATGAGAATGAAGACCCTTGCTTTTTTTAGTGAGTCCATGTGCATGGTATATTTTTTCCCCATCCTTTTACCTTTAGTCTGTGGATGGGATGTCTTTTTCTATGAGATGGGTCTCTTGAAGGGAGCATATTGTTGGGTCTTTCTTTTTAATCCAATCTGCCAGTCTATGTCTTTTGATTAATGAGTTTAATCCATTAACAGTCAGGGTTATTATTGTGATATGATTTGTATTCCCACTCATTTTGGCTTATTTTTGGTTTTTAACTTGACTTGGTTTCTCCTTTGACTGGCTTTTCCTTTAGGGTAGTTCCTCCCTTTGCTGACCTACATTGTTACTTTTCATTTCCTCCTCATGGAATATTTTTCTGAGAATGTTCTGTAGCGCAGGACTGAAGAATAAATATTGCTAAAAATGTCAATAACACCCAAGAAATCTACATATTCAAAGCAATGTCTAACAAAGTGTGAATTACATTATTGAGAGCAGCAGAAGCAGTTCAATTCACAATAGCTAAACTATGTAACCAACCTAGATGTCCTTCAACAGATGGATAAAGAAAATGTGGTATATATCATAATGGAAATATTAGTCCACCTTAAAGAAGAATGAAATTATGGCATTTGCAGGTAAATGGATTGAGCTGGAGAATATCATTCCAAGCAAAATAAGCCAAACCCAAAACACCAAAGTCTGAATATTTTTTCTGATAAGAGGGTGCTGACCCATAATGGGGGGTGGTAAAGAAGAATGGGTAAATGAATGTATCTGAAGACCATCATGCTAAGTGAAATAAGAATAGGCCGATCCTTAAAAACCAAAGTTTGTATGTTTTCTCTGATATGTGGAAGCTATTCCACAACAGGGGCAGGGGAATAAAAAATAATAAAACTTCAGTTGAGTAGACAAAGGGGAATGAGGGAAAGGGAGGGGCAATTGGAACAGAAAAAAAAGTGGAAAGAATCTGACATAAATTTCCTATGTACATATTTGAATATACTACAATGAATCTCTCCATCATGTGCATCCACAAGAAATTAATTTAAAAGTAACTATGGGTAAATGGCAGAAAGATCAGTATCATAGTGGGAAGGGAACAGGAAGTAGAGAGAGAGGAGGGGAAGGAGAGGTATTGGGGACTGAATTAGAAAAAATATATTTCTTATTTTCTTTTTCTATATTAAACTCTTTATCATGACATTATAACCTTTGTTTTTACTGCTCTTAACTTAAAGTCTATTTTATTTGATATAGGCATGTCTACTTCTGCTTTACTTTGAATCCATTTGCATAAAAAATCTTATTTAGTCAACTTATTTTCATTCTATGTGTTCTTTGGAGGTGAAGTGAAGTTTTTGTAGGTAACACATGATTCTTTTTTATCCATTCAGACACATTGTGTCTTTTAATTGAGTAATTTAATCTATTTATATTCAATGTAATTAATGATGTGTAAGATATCACCACAACAATTTTGTAACTTGTTTTCTAGTTTTGTTATAGTTCATTTATTTCTTTCTGAATATCTTACAAGGGGCCTTAGGGGTGGGAAGGATCATGGAATGAGATGGATATCATTACCCTATGTACATGTGTTATTACACAACTGGTATGACTCTGCACTTTGTACAGCCAGAGGAAGGAGAAGCTGTGCTCCATTTGTGTACAATGTGTCAAAATGCATTCTACTGTCATGTATAACTAGTTAGAACAAATTTAAAAACAAAAAAAGTATTGCTAAGAATGTCCATAATACCCAAGCCAATCTATATATTAAATGCTATGCCTAACAAAATCACACTATTAAGAGAAGTAGAAAAAGCAATCCTAAAATTCATATAGGACCACAAAAATACCCTGAATAGCCAAATCCTATCAGGAGCAAAAATCAAAATAAGAGACATTGCACCACCTTACTTCAAAATACAAAGTTGCAGTAATCAAAACACCATGCTATTATTATAAAAACAAACAGAAAAATAAAGTGAATAAAATCCCTAGAGGAAAATCCAAATATTGACAATGAGCTAATTTTTAACAAAGGTGCTAAAATATGGACTGGAATATGGACAGTATGTTCAATAAATTGTGCTTAGAAAACTGGCATTCATGTCCAGAAGAATAAAATTAGAGACCTACTTATCAACAGTTATAAAAATCATCAAAAATAGGTTAAAGTCTTAAGTATAAGACCAGAAACTATGAAACTACTAGAAAATATTGCAGAAGTTACTTCAGGACATAGAAAAGAACAAGGATTTTCAGACAAGATACCAAAAGCACAGGAAACAAAAGCAAATATTAACAAATGAGATTCCAAAAACTAAAAAGTTTCTCCACAATAAGAAAACAATAACCAAGAGGCACAAATAACCTGAACAATGGGGTAAAATATTTCTAAACTATCTATTGACAAGGAGTTCACATCCAATGGATATAAGGAACTCAAAGCATTTAGTAACAAGGAAGCAAATAATCTGATTTTAGAAGTGGGCAATATAACTAAATAGACATTTCTCAAAAACAGGTATATGAAAAGGTAACATGCAAAAAAATACTTAACATGTAGTCATCAAGGAAATTCTAATCAAATCCAAAATGTCATACCACCTCAACCCAGTAGGAATGGTTGTTATCAAAAAAAACTGATGATAAAAGCACTACTGTGAATGTGGAGAAAAGGGAGCATTTGCACAAAGTTAATGTGTATATGTTAGAATTGCATTGAAGAAACTAGTATGGAATTTCTTCAAAAAATTATGTATAGACTTACCATATCATCCAGCAATACCAGTACAGAGTATATATCCAAAGGAAATGAAATCAGTATGTCCAGGAGGCATTTGCACATCCATATTTAGTGCAGCACTGTTCAAAAGAGTCAAGAAATGGAAACAGGTTAAGTGTCTATCAATTACTGAATTAATACAGAGAATGTAATCCAAATACATAATGGAATGCTATTGAGCCATAAAAAAAAAATAAATCTTGCTATTTACAAAGAGAAGAATAGAACTGAAGACAACTACATTAACTTAAATAAACTAAGTACAGAAAGACAAGTACTGCATTATCTCAGTCATATCTGGAATCTAAAAATTTCATCTCAAAGAAGCAGTGAGTAGATGGTGCTTGCCAGCTGCCATGGAAAGTAGGGTGGAGAGAGATGTGAAATGGTTGTTCATCGGATACTAATTATAGTTGGATTGACATAAGAAGTTTATAAGTACAATTGCATAGTGGAGCCACTGTCAATAACAAATGTACAAGTGTACATTTCCAAAAGCTTGAAGGAAAAATTTCACCTCTAGTAAACAAGAAATGTTTTATGAGAAAGATAAGTTTAGCCTGATTTAATCAATATGCAATACATACATATATCAAAGTATTACATGGTCCCCAATTAACTACACAATAGTTTTGCTTTTTGATATCAATTAAAATAAATATACAAAAACAATTAAAAAGGCTAAATTGAAACTTGTCAGAGATTTTATAATAGTGCTAAGAATTTAGGCAGAATTTAATTTGTTTACCCTTTTATATGTTTTTAAACTACATACCTTTTTAAAATCAGTTTAATAATAATTTTATTGAAGTGAGATAACTGGGAAAGTCTGTTCAATTTATAATTTGATGCCACAATTTTTACAAATACAATTATCCTTGAATTAATCAGACCTAAGCTGAATAATAAAATATGTTGACCCTAGTTTGGGGTTTTCTTAGAATAATTATTTATAAACATATTTTTTTATTTAAAATATTTGCATACCTATAATGGCATCCCATGTTCAGTGTAACAACTTAAAAATTTCAAATAAAGAACAAATCAACTCTATATGTATTACCACATTGGAGTTCATAGTGTGTGTGTATCTGTTTATGTGTGTTTGATTATCTCTCTATGATTAAATTATACACAAATACATATCTGGATTTTTTCACTTATTTAGATATTGTAAACCTTTTCTTAAGCCCATTAATACAGACATAGTATCAATGTTTACAGAACAGCCCCCAAACTGAGATGCCAAATTAATTTATACGTTGTTGAGCATTTAAGGTTTATATATAAGTGTAAAGTGCTTGCTTAGAATATGTGAGGTCATGAGCTTAATAGCCAGCGCAACACAAACACACACAGACACACGCATACACACACAAAGTTGCTATGATTAACAAACTAGTAAATTAGCTTTTGTCCTCTTATAGCAAGGACATTAAAGAGTACATTTACAAAAGATGAATTACTAAGTCAAAATTTTTCATATTTATAAGGCTTTACAAACATATGATCATTTGTTATTCAAAAAGGTTAGCAATGTATGCTATCAGCTATAGTATATGACTTATTACAAATAACTTCATTAATGCTAGCCATACTTATTATTTATCATTCTCCTCAATATTATAGGTAAAAGGAACATGCTCATTTCAATCTGCATTTTGTTGAGTTTGTATAAGATTTAAATTTATATCCCTTAATAAACTGATCTCCCCATTTTAATTTGACCACTTATTTATTAACTTTTTGTATTAGCTTTTTATATATGAAAATGTTTAACCACTGGTTAGTGTATATTGTAAATGTTTTACCTGCTGTTTTCATTTAAGTTTTGCTTTATAGTATGTTAAATTTACAGGTACAGATGTTTGCTAAGAGCCAAATCCATTTGTTTTTTCCTTTATGGTTTCTACCCCAGGTATTATGCTTCAAAAAGTCCTCCTTCTTCCAAAATCCAACATGGTACAGAAGTTTTAGTCAGCTTTTCATCACTGTGACCAAAATATCTGACAAGAACAATTTTAGTGGAGGAAAAGTTTATTTGGGGCTCAAAGTTTGAGAGGCCTTATTCTGTAGATGGCTGACTCAATTGCTATGAGTCCAAGGTGAGGCAGGACCCTGTGGCAGAAGAGTGGTAGAGGACACCCTGTTCAAGAAATGGCCACCAAGAAGCAGAGAGAGAGTTTTGCTCAACAAGGACAAGATATACCCTAAAGACACCCCCAGAAACCCCCCTTCTCTAGCCACACCCTACTTGTATATGGTTACTTACTACTCAGTTAATTCCTGTCAGGGGATTAATGCACTGAGCATGTTAAAAATCCTTTCACCTCTAAACTTTCTTGCATTGTCTCACACATGAGTTTTTAGGGGGCACCCAACATTTAAACCATAACAATAGATAAGAATCTATTTCAATTTAATTGATTTCCTTATTTCTTTCTACAATTAGCAATCTTTATATTTGTGTATTTCAGATAGGCAAGTTTAAATGTATTTTTAATGGACCAAATTATTGTTATTGTTGAAGAGAATGATTTACTAAATTTTGTAATATTCTACAAATATAAATATATTCTTCTGTAGAGATACATTTGAATATATTTAAGCAAATCAACTCTTGTCCCCCCTTCAGAAACATCTGTGTTGTCTGTGTAAATATATGTGGACATGCATGTTAATGATACATGTGTGTCATATAATTATATATATAATTATGATATATTAATTAATCTTAGTCCTATTTTCACTCTATTTATCATAGTTATACTCTAAAGTATCTTGCAGTGCCTGTTTTTCAAAACTTTTCTGAATTTGCCTATACAATATATTAATCCAATTAAACACATTTGAGTACTGTTAATAGAAACTTACAAGAATGTTGCATTGTATATTTCAATGTAGCTAGAAAGGATTTTGCATGTTCTCATCCCAGAGTAATGATAAATATTTTAGGTGATGGATATGCTAATTACCATGATTTGATCATTGTACATTATGTATATGTATTGAAATATCACACCTATACCATAAATATATGCAATTATTTAAAAATGAAATAAACCACAATAAATTTTAATGTGTAGTTTTACTACAAAGCAGTCAAAATAGACCATATAACTGGACAGTGTACACTTGTTAGCTGCTATACATCTTCTACACCAATTTTCAACCAAAATTAATACTTCGAATCATTTGTAGCTATAACAAGCCTTTTCTGATAATGATTATTATGGTGAGGACTCTCTTTTATTTAGGGAAACATGAAGATCTTCGTGGGTTTTAATCTATATACATCAACTAAAGTCATTTTAATACTCAAGTGGATTCACTTAGTATAGTATAAGTGAATTGTACTTTGTCCTCAGTATTTGCACTGACGATTGTTGTCCTAAAGGGGGAAAAATCATCTTTTCTAGAAAAATAAATCTAAATGTTCTCAGTTGCACTACGTTGCTGCAATGTGTCATTAAATATTGTGAAACACACCCTATTAGAAATAAATATTTTAAACATTAAACAGCATAGTAAGTAAAGTGCCCATGACCATTGGAGTTAAGCTTTTATAGCATGAAAGTTGCTAGAGTGCCTTAAGATTTCTACAAAGGAACTTTCTGGACTGCAAATATTCTTTATTTTTTTTTATATCCATCCCTGGGGATTCGCTTAGAGAAGGAAATGTTCATCTTGAAAGAAAATTCCACTGAGAAACATTACTCTTGCAGAACTCTTTGGCATCCCTGAAATGGGGATATTATAAATCATGCAGGATTGTTTTCTGGCAACCCAATTCACATGTGAGTTACACAGAGAAAATATTTTGGTCTTATTAATTAGTTTCAATGTCATAGGAACCAGTATCTTCACACTGTAATCCTAATTTGTTAATATAGACTTTATGGGAAAACTCAGAAAAACAAAGTATTCGTTACAAGCCATTTGATAAGGTAAAGCTGAGATATTTGTGATTTATATTCTGACCTGTCAATATTTATCAGCAGAGGGTAATAACAACTTAGAAGCAAATATCTTCTGCAAAGCTCATCAATTCCTAAATCTCATTTGCCAATAGTTTGACATTTAAAATTATTCCTGGAAGGGTGAATTAGAAATCAATGACATGCTAACCAAGGTAATATCAGTACAGTTTAGAGAAATATAAAGCAGGTTATGAGGGAAAATACTGAAATTTTAGTTGTAGGATGTGAGAGAAAAATGAAGACTTTTGATTCCTAAATTTCTATGTGAAATGTTTCTCATTAAACCTTAATTCTTAGATGATGCCAATGTGTATTCACTTGGAATTTAGTCATCAGAAGAAATAGTAACTTTTCTTCTAACAATCAGCACAATGAGACCTTATAAGTTTTTCTCCAGAAGCTTTGTGCTAACAGTTCATGGAAGGATAATGATACATAAGATCCTGAGCAGACATTGTAGGTGTACTGAAAAGTTGACTGTTTTGTAACAAAGCACTAATGTCATCGCATCAGCATTTTCTTTTCTACTATGTGAGTAGAACAGGGATACTGACATCTTGGAATTCAAAATGGTGATTTATACCATCTATTTTAATATACTAATTTAAGTGCTGGCTTCAACAAGAAAAGAAAACTGAACACACATGGCATTAAAAGTGTCTTGGCCCAATCAGAGATAATTTTAAAACTTCATTATTCTCAAAGACTAAGAAAGGAATAACTGGAAACATGGAATATCTTCTCCCCAGTATTTTTCTTTGAAAAATTGAGATGTTAAATAAAATAAGTCTGCTTTCTTTTTCCCCAAATCCATTCCTTTATTTCTAATTGTGGCTATAACTTACAATTCTTATTTTAACCAAATCTAGGATGTAAATGAATAACTCTTTGTATGAGTTCCAGAAAACTGTTTATTTTGAGCAGAAAGAGGTATAATTAGAGTTTACTGTATGTCTATAGAATTCAATATCATTTGCAAAGGGAATGTAGGTCATGGCAACTGAAGTATTCAGACATTCCTTTACGTATAACACAACAAACATTAAAAAAATAAACCCTGTGTGCAAGGAACTGTGCTAAGTGATCAATAAACACATTAGTTCATTTAGTCAGCTTTTGTCACGTGTGGTGAGTATCATGGTTTATAGTGAGATAATTGCAGATAAATAGAGCCATAGTCTATAACCTGTTGGAGAGATAAATACAACAAAAGAGGTTCAAGCATAATATCAACCACTAATAAAAAATTATCATTTAGAGGATGCCTCCACAGTGGTAGTCACTGCTGAAATTATTTAAGCATTTTAGCTCTTTAAGCCCCATATAAATCCTGATAATTAGGGACTTTAAATTTGAAACAAAGAAATCAGTGACAAGTATGATTAAACATATTTTTCTAATTGTCAGATAATTAGTTAGGACTGAAACCTATGATTGACTCTTTCTAAATCTTATGTTCATTAACAGGAAAAAGTGAAATGGTTATGAAGTGCAGTAAAAGATGACCTTCAAGAAAAATACACAAAAATGCAAGATTCAGATCAACATACAAATATCAATAGCCTTTCTATACCCTAAGAGAAAACTCTGAAAATAAAAATCAAGAAAACAATCTCATTAATGATACCTATGAGAAACAAAGGAAATGAAATCAGTATGCAAAAGCAAAATATGTATGACCATGGTTCTTGCAACACCATTAACAATAACAAGAAATGGAAACAGCATAAGGGTCCATCAACTTATGAATGGATGAGGAAAATATATTATGTATGCGATGAAATACTATTTGGCCATAAAAAATGAAATCTTGTCATTTCTGACAATGAATGAGCCTGGAGGATGTCACATTAAGTAAAATAATCCAAACAAAGAAAGGTAAATACCACATGATCTCAGTCATGTGAAGAATCTAAAACAACTGAATTCATATAAGTATAAATTAGAATGACAGTTATCAGATCCTGAGGTTGTTAGTAGGGAGAATGTGTTGGGAGATTTTGGTTAAAGGGTCAATACTTAAAACTATGAGGAATAAGTTCAAGAAATCTATTGAGCAGAAGAGTGATGATAGTTAAAGATGACATGCTGAAGAAAACAAGGTGAGTGGACATTGTGTTCTTACTTCAAAATTGATAACTATGTGAAGTAATGAATTTGTTAATTAGCTAGGTTTAACCATAAAACAATATATAACAATTTCACTTCCAGACAGCATGTTGTATATGACAAACACATAGAATTTTGTCTGTCAATTTAAAAGAAATTCTCCAGGTGGGAGAAAATAGGAATTTCAATTAAGATCATGACATTGGAATGGAAATTATTTTGATAGATTTCTTAAGTGGAAGAGATAGTATTTAATGACTGAATAGATGTTGGTAACAAAGCAAAAATTCAGGATGCATCTGAGTTTTCCAGCTTGATATTCAATGATAGTCATCCTTTAATTATGAAAAAGATTGTACCAAAACAAAAATGAAGATAAAAATTTTGTATTGAATATATGTGATACCTTTATATTTTATATCAGAATGGCTATACCCAATGGACATTTGTAAATGTGAGATCATAAATTTATGTCTTTTTTTTCTGAAGTGTGTGTGGTAAAGATTTTCTCCCATTCTGTAGGCTCTCTCTTCACTTTATTGTTTCCTTTGCTGAGAAGATACTTTTTAGTTTGAATCCATCCATTTATTGATTCTTCATTTTATTTCTTGTGTTTTAGGGGTCATGTTAAAGGAAGTCAGGTTCAAAGCAGAAATGATGAAAATTTGGGCCTACTTTTTCTTTTATAGGTTGCAGGGTCTTTGCTCCAATTCCTAGGTCCTTGATCCACTTTGAGTTTAGTTTTGTGCAGGGTGAGAGATAGGGGTCTAATGTCATTTTGTTAAATGTGGATTTCCAGTTTTCCCAGCACCATTTGAAGAGGCTATCTTTTCTCCAATGTAGGTTTTTGGCACCTCTGTCTAGTATGAGATAAATGTATTTGTGTGGGTTTGTCTCTGTGTCATCTATTCTATACCATTGATCTATATGTCTATTTTGGTGCCAATACCACACCACATCAGATAGGGCACTAATCTCCAGAATATATAAAGAACTCAAAATATTAGCACCAAAAAACAAATAACCCCATCACCAAATGGGATAAGGAATTGAACAGACACTTCACAGAAGAAGAAATATAATTGATCAACGAACATGAAAAATGCTCATCATCTCTAGCAATTAGGGAAATGCAAATCAAAACTACTCTAAGATTTCATTTCACTCCAGTCAGAATGGTAATTATCAAGAATACAGGCAACAATAAATATTGGTGAGAATGTGTGGGAAAATGCACACTCATACATTACTGGTGGGACTGAAATTTGGTACAACTACTATGGAAAGCAGTATGGCAATTCCACAAAATTTGGACTGGAACCACCATTTGACCCAGTTATCCCACTCTTCAGTTTATACTCAAAGGACTTAAAATCAGCATACTACAGTGACACAACCACATCAGTGTTTATAGCATCTCAATTCACAATAGCTAAACTATGGTACCAGTCAAGATGCCCTTCTACAGATGAATGAATAAAGAAAATGTGGTATATATATGCAATGGAGTAGTACTCAGCCATAAATAGAATGAAATTATGATACTTGCAGGTAAATGGATGGATTTGAAGAATATCATGCTAAGTGAAATAAGTCAACACCCAAAACACAAAGACCAAATGTTTTCTCTGATATGCAGATGCTGATCCATAATGGGAGGAAGATAGGGAAGAATGGAAAAATTTGGATTGGGCCGAGGGGAATGAGGGGAAGGGAGGGAGTGCAGGAGTGAGATGGTGGAATGAGACGGACATTATTACCCTATGTACATGTATGATTGCATGAATAGTGTGACTCTGCATTGAGTACAGTCAGAGAAAAGAGAAGTTGTGCTTCATTTGTGTACAATGTGTCAAAATGCATTCTATTGTCATGTATAACTATTTAGAACAACAAAAAATGTTTGTTTTCCAGTAACACAGATTTTGTTATTTTGGTAACAATTTTTCATAGTTTCACTCTGATTTCTGGTTATACATATTCTTAAGAATGAGATTTTAGGTCCAGAAATAAGCAAATTGAACACAGAGCCAAAAACATCATTCACAAATTCCCTTTACAAATATAAGATGTATTTCATTACACACTGACATAAAGCATTACTCTTTATGAAATTTATCCAGCTTGAATATCTTTCTCTTAGACCCATGTCACTCATGCCAAACTTCTTGGAAAAGAGTTCTGAGAAGCATCAATGGTGTACAATAGAGTAATATATGAAAATAATGTAAAACATATAACTTTTTAAACTTTATGAATAGTTGACATTAATTGAAACTATTTGAATACAATTACAAATTGTCAAATGTAAATTGGTTTGGAAATGTGTACTATAGTTTTAATTACTCAAGGTAAAACTGGTCATCTACAATAATCAAGAGTATAAGACAACATTTTTCCTTCTCATATTTGCCAATTAGTATGGTTTGTATATGAGATGTCCCATAAAAAGCTCATGAAGCAACATAGGAATGTATACAGGTAAAATGTTTAGATGATGAGAACTATAACATAATCAATTCGAATGGATTACTGCATGGTAACTATAGGCATATGGAGGAACTGGCTGGAGGAAATAGGTCACCAGAGAAATGCCTTTGGGTGTTATATTTTATTCCTGAATCCTCATATTTGTGCTCTCCCTCCCCACCCTTTGCCATCCTGACTCCCTCCTTCCTGAATGTCATGAGCTGAGCAGTTTCTTCCCTCTGCCACACCTTGCAGTGATGTTCTGTCTCTCTCAGGACCAGTGTAATGGAGTTGGTTTACCACGAACTGAACCTCTAAAACCATGAGCCCAAAATAAACTTTTTCTTCTTTATATTGGTCTTGTCAATTATTTTGATCATAGTGATGAAATCTGACTAACACAGAAACTGGTACCAAGAAGTTGGGTCATTGCTGTGACGCATCTGACCATGTTGAGATAGGCAGATCTCAAAGAGAGAGGAAAAGACACCCTTATAAGATCAAGACTTAGATCTATGAACACGACCATTCATGCTTTTCACTTTAGCTAAATGAAGAAAAAAAAAACCTGCATCATATGTTTGTATCAGATTAATTAGAACATAACATAAACAATTTAAATGTCACTAGATTCAAAGACTTGCACAATGTATCATAATTGATTCATGGCTAGACTGCAGAAGAAAGAAGCATTCTGAATCCCAAATATTAAATGATTGATATGGAATTTTATTTTCACCAACGTTTGCCTTGGAACATGCATTTTTCTTCATAGGGAAATAACATTTATAGTCAGAGAATTCAATGCTGGATACCTCACTTTTTTTTTCTAGGAGTAGTGAGGCATAACTGTACCCTCTCTTCCCTTTGGGAGATACATGCATATATCTTTGTATGTGTTTTCAAAGGGCTCTGAAATTCTCTTCAGCTGCATAAGTGTAGAACCTGTCAGGGTGAGTTGAGGTCTCTGCCCACTTAGAGGATATCCTGTATGGTGACAGTGTGTTTCAGAAGTCTTGGAAGTGATACGTGGGGGAGTTTAGAAAAAATTTGGAGATTCAGGCTGGAGAAGTCTTAGAATGCTTTAGACAGAGTTTAAAGGGCAATTCTGGTGGAGAGCTCTGAAAAACAGAATGCTAAGAATGTGGACAATACAGATTACACTCATGATGTTTCAGAAGGGAACAAGGACCTATTGGATATTGGACTATTGGTCATTCATGTTACATTCCAGCAAAGAACTTGTCTGTATTTTGTCCATAACTTAAAATTTTCTGCAAAGCTGACATTTAAAGGTGATGGCCTAATTAATCTTGTGGAGAAAATGCCAAAGCAGCACAAAATTCAAGCAGTGGCATAGTTATTGCTGTTGACTATGAACCAGGTTTATTGTGATAACCAGGAGCAAAAAACAGACTGGAAAAATTTAAAAGTCTTGTCTTTGTGTCAGAAAAGTGTGTGTAAAATTGGCTCCAAGGAAGATGTGTTTGCTGAGATTACAGGCACTAAAGAGAATCTACGTACTTCACACAGAGAAAATAGGAAAGATGCCTTAAGAACATCTCAGTAACCAGTAATACCACACCCATGGCAGTCTCAATGATGTGTAAAGAACAAAACTTGCTTAAAAGTCATTGCTTTGAGAAGAGAGCACCTAGACTTCCTCAAACTTGTGCCCCAATATTTATTCACCATTATTAGCCACCCAGGCACTTTTAAATCACTATAGCCATGGCCAAAGAAGAACCAGTTAGTACTTGAGCTAGTGGAAGA
The DNA here is from genome assembly GCF_902686445.1 of Sciurus carolinensis. Classification (NCBI taxonomy): domain Eukaryota; kingdom Metazoa; phylum Chordata; class Mammalia; order Rodentia; family Sciuridae; genus Sciurus; species Sciurus carolinensis. The sequence continues at coordinate 67,332,668 of NC_062232.1, read as the reverse complement.
CATTGGTATCATCATCGTGGTGCTGATTCTGCAGAAATGCAAAATGATGGAGTTGGGGATCTTGGAGGCTTCCACCAAGATTTCAAAGCAAGGCCTCAGAGGCTAGGCAAATTGTGGGAGGGTCAGAATCCCTGAGGGCAACCCCTGAGAAGGCCAGGTGTGAAGTTATGAAAATGAAATTGAAACTGCAATGGAGACTCCAGAGATTAGTAGATACCAGTGACATGACAAGTCTGCTAAGGAAAGATTCTTGGTATAGACAAAGCCAGCCTGAGAGAGAGGCCATGTGGGAGGCAACTGGCAAGGCCAAGGGGAAGAGGCTGACCAAGTTCTTTGGAGCATATATCTCAACACCCCATTTGAATAATGCTGGGCCTGTTAAGACTATGGGGACTCTTGGAGATGGAATAAATATATTTTGCATTGTGAGATTGACATGACCTTTTGGTAGTCAAGGGTAGAATATTATGGTTTGGATATTAGAAGTCCCCCAAAATCTGATGTGGCAATGAAGAAATGTTTAAAGGTAAAATTTTTAGATTATTAGTGCTGCAATGTAAATAATGCATGAATCAATTTAATAGATTAACACTTTGAATGGATTACTGGGTGACAATTGTAGTCAGGTACAGCATGATTGGAAGAAGTCAGTTACTGGCGGCATGACCTTCGGTGAGTATATTTTGTCCCTGATTCCTTGCTCACTCACTCTCTGCCTATCTCTGTCTCTATCTCTCTCTCCTCCTTGTTGCCATTTTCTGAGTAGCTTTCCGCCACCATATCCTTCCACTATGAAGTCCTGCCTTAACTTACCTGAGGTCCAGAATAATGCAGTCAGCTGACCATGGATTGAACCTCTGAAACCATGAACACAAAATAAACTTTTTCTCTTCTAAGTTCTTATTGCCAGGTATTTTGGTCATAGTGGTGCAAAGAGGACTAACACAGAGATATCACAAGAAGTATGGGTGGATGGTTTAACTTGGGAGAAATATATGGACTCTTTAGGAGTTTCAGAAGTCTTCAAACCGTATGTGTTATGAAGTGATTACCTTGTATTTGGAATCGCCTTTAATTTTTATTTATTCTGTCTTATTTTAATTGGAAAAAATCATTTATATTTATGAAATATAATATGATGTTTTAATATGTGTATACATAGTAAGATGATTATTTCCAGTTAATTAATATGATCATGTCCTCACCTAATATTTTTTGTGCTGAAAACATTTCAAATCTACATTTTAGTGATTTTTCATATGATCACCATATGTGCAATATATTACTAAAATTTATTCCCTCTCAATGAAACATCTCCCTTTTCCCTATGCACCTCAATCACTAGTCTCTCTGGTAGCCATCATTTTACCCTCTATCATTATGAGTCCAAAATTGTGGGTCACAGAGGAGAGAAGAGTAAGGGGAAAATAGAGATAAGGAAAGACCATATGGTTATTTCTTCCTGAAGTACCAAGGTAATAAATAAGAAAGAATTTTGGGGGAATAAAGGTAGGAATTTTCTGAAACTAAATTATATCTTTGCTTGATGGTGGCCTGACTTCTGTTTCCCTAGTTATCTATAATTATCTTTCAAATTGCAAGTGAGATATCATTTTATCTTCAGGAAATCTTACTTGATCCCAAGGCCTTAGGAGTGTCTCCCCTGATTCACAGAAACCTTCATTTCTCATATATCACACAACATAATGTGATTAACTATAAGGACTATAAAGCCCCTGAAGACAGAGTCCATTTACATCTTATTCATCCAATGTTTAACATAGTGAGTTCAATAAATATTTGTCATCTGAATGAATGAATAGATAAATGGAAGAAACTAAAAAGTAAATGGTTATTATGATTCAGATAGGAAATATTCCCTGAAGAGCTCATGTGCCAATGCAGGAATATTCAGAAGTGAAACAATTAGATTATGAGAGCAGTAAAATTGAATGGATTGATAATTTGAATGGATTACTGGGTATAAAGAAAAGAAAGGTAGGGCATGGCTGGAGGAAGTAGGTCACTGTGGGTGTGTGCTTTTGTCCTTGGTTCCTTATTCTCTTTCTGTTTCCTGGTGCCATGCACTGAGATATTTTGTCTGCTATGCCCTTCTGCCATGATATTCAGCCTCTCATTTGGCCTATAACAATGGAATCAACCAACTATCAGCTGAACCTCTGAAACCATGAGTCAAAAATCAAAACAAAACAAAGCAAAAAAATCTTTTCATCTTCCAAGTTATTTTTCATGAGATATTTTGTCACAGTGATGTACATATGACTAACACAATGATATATTTTGAGAGAATCGGTCTCTGTGTAAATGGGTATATTAAACAGTTATGGACTGCCATGGTTTCAATATACTTTGTTGCATCTGCAGTTCTTGTTTTAATCTGCATGTTTTCATGGCAGTTTTGAGAGGTGGTCATAAAAAGGACTAATACCTTCCTTGATAGTAAATTCTCATTCTTCCAAGACTGAGTTAGTTACCATGAGAGTGAGTTGTTATAAAGCAAAGTCACCACTCACGCTTTCTTTTCTCTATGCATGTATTTGTCCTTCCATATTTTGTCATTAGTTGAAATAGCCTGAAGCCCTTACTGATCAGATGCCAGTACTGTGTTCTTGTAACTCTTAGCCTCCAGAACCATGAACCAAAATAAAACTATGCTTTATAAATCAGCCAGTCTCAGGTGTTCTGGTATAGTAATGGAAAATAAACTGAGATAATGACCCACATGCAGAGATTTTTGAATAGAAAAGGAAAACATAAAAAGCAAACAAGTAGGTGGGGAAGAATAGCAGTTGTAAAATGGCAAAGTTTACAATTTAGGACTTTGTTAGATATATAAGGAGGAGTCAAGTAGGTTAAAAGGAAAACTCAAACATGTTGACCCATATGGGGGGAATCATAATTATAATCCTGAATCATAAAAATATAAATTAGTAGCAATAGAGAACATATAGCATATATGATTGCTATTTTTACTTCAAATAATAGTCCCACCAATATTTTAATGCTTAAAAGAATATTTTAGTCATTTGAAAAATCCATTTATGCTCCTTGCTTTGATTCTGGGTCTAATTTTTTGGTATTTCTTCTAGGCAACTCCTGATCTCAATTTCCACCTAAAATGTATTAAAAACTTTCATTGTAGTTTGAAATGGGAAATAAATATTTTTCTGCATAAATGTATTCATTTAAAATGTTTACCATTTTTAGCCAACAAAATACAATTATATTCATAAGATAGCTTATCTATAGAATCACCCGTGGTGTTAAACCTCCCTACTATCTATGAAATCTTAGAATTTTGTCCATGGGGAAAATCAGCCTCATTCTGGCTTTCATATGAGACCTTAAAATATAGTAAAGGGTAGATCCTTAATATCAGGATATAAAATTATTTTCTCCTTGCTTCAGTTTTCTGGATGATTTTATTGTAAGTACTGCAGAAGTTCTTACTTTAGTATTAGCAGGGACAGGGAAATCTAGGGGATAGGAAGTAGGGTGAGAGTTTAAGAGAACTTATATTCTTAGGTGGGGAAACATCTATATCTTAAAGTAGTAAAATGAGTGAAACTTTGGGAGGAAGTAAGGGAAATCTGGCCTAGCTGTAACCATGGTTTATATATAAAAGATGTTCCTTTTCATGCCATTTAGAATTCAGGGATTGCTTGCATTAGTAAAAGTGAAAAAATTAAGTTGGGTCTTCTGCTGAAATGTTTTATTTCAAATAAATCTCAGTTTATGGCTTATGATCATATTGATGTTTGTAGAAGTTTAATTCCAAATTATTAAGCCATGAAAAAAACATTTCTTTATATTAACTGATTCATGGAATGCCTTACATTATCATAGTTAGGATTATAAGCATCTGGGAAAATGGATATTATGTATACCAGTGAATTATTTTTTTAAATTAGAAATGTATAGAGCAATATATGAAATTACTACTTTATGGCATATAATTGTCTCTTTTGTGCACCATCTCAATTCAGTCCATTTGACAGTGCTCATAGATTGATATTCCAAACAGGTTCCATTTATATGCTCATTGATGCCTTTGTAAGGTGCTTTATATTAGAGTCCCATGTTAATTAACAAAATCTATCTCCCACTCCAGTTGGACAAAAATTCTGTTTCCTCATAGAGGATTCTTTCTGTTCTAAGAGTAGTACATGCCACTCCAATTTTTTACTTTGGGACTTATCAGGTGCTTGTTTCTTACATTTTCCATCCCTCAATTAGAATGTTCTTTGGGATTCTTTTCAAATTTCATAAAACCTGCCCATGATTTTTGCATATAACTGTTTTTTCTTTCTTTACCATTGTATCATGCATTTGGTATTTAATTATATTGCATTTGTAGTAACTTCTATCTCTTTATAATGTGAATTCTGTTACCTTGATATTATTGGATGTTTCTTGTTATATAAACTATCCTTTTTGTGATAGACACCAAATAGCACTGTTATGGTTTGGATGAGTGGTGTTCCCCCAAAGCTCTTATGTGAGACAATGTGAGAATGTTCTTCAGAGGTGAAATAATTTATGAGAGCTATAAACTAATTGGTGGATTTACCCACTTGAATGTGTTCACTGGTTGGTAACTGCATGTACGTATGGTAAGGCTAGAAAAATAAAACATAAGTTATGCCTTTGGGGTTTATAGTTTGTACTTGATGAGCACAGCTCTCTTCTTCCTGGTTGCCATGTCTTGAGCTGTGTTCCTCTGCCATGCCCTTCCACTTCTGACTCTGCTGGGGCCCAGAGCTACACAGAAAGATGACCATGGACTTAATTTCTGAAACTGTGATCCAAAATAAACTTTTGCTTTTCTATGTTTTTCTTGACAAGTCTTTTGGTCACAGTAACAAAAAAGCCAACTAAAACTTGCACCTACTTACTTTCAATTTTAATTCTCACCTTTGATTAAGATGAGGTTTTAGGTATGTTCATATTGTTCTGGAACTTCTAAGATCTTTGTATACTGCTAATCTCATAAATGCCATAGAAATCCAGAAGGCAGGTTCTCCCATAAATTTTAGCATAAATTTTACCCAAAATATGATAGGTTTAACTCATTTTTTATAAAGACATCCAAAGATGAAGTATTTACCTCGTCAGAACATAATGAATTACGATGGCATGTTTTAAGAAATGTATTAATTGAGTTCAAATGCATTTGTGGTTATTGTGGTTCTCTGCTTTGATTAATTGAAGCAAGTGTCATAGCTCAATTATAATAAATATGTCTGATACTCTAGAGAGATTTACCATTGCTAAATTGGTACACTTGCTTTCCAAAGCTTCTGGCTTACATACTTCTAGTGAATGTGGGTTAATAACACAGTCCCTAGTGTGTGTTCTCAGCTTAACTATCACTCCATTTCAACCTAGAAACTTCAAAGTAGTATTGCATGGTAGTCAAGAGAAGGTGTAAAAAGGGGAAATCTTACATTTTTCATGTGAAGTCAAAAGAGGAGCATCAATAATTAAATAACTTAGCTTCACATTTATCATCATCTAGGCATTCTGTATTCAAAATGACTACAATTTCTTTCAATGACAGCCAAGTATCTTTATACATGACCATTGATTTACCAGTCATGAATTACATGTGCATATGTTCAAGAGCATGCTGAGCCAGTAGAAAAAGGAAAAATACCCATATTGATTACTTACAAACAAAACCAGAAGGTTTTGTGTATATTTATATTTGTGTATATTGTGTGGGAACATGTGTATGACTATCTGTAGAAACAAATGAAAAATATCCTGATTAATTTTATATTACCTGTAATACATGATAGTTTTCTATTTTTCTATGATTTTGAATGAATGAGTCACTTAGCTATGTATATGATATTGGAGAGCTTTTCTACAAGTTCAAGTTGAAGTGGTCAAATATTTGGTTTACAATCAGTTTTTGTTTTTTTTTTCAGGTACTAGGGATGGAACTCAAAGGCACCTAACCAATGAGCCACATCCCCAACCCTTTTTTATTTTTTTTTTTGAGACAGGGTCTCTCTAAGTTGTTTAGGGCCCCACTAAGTTGCTGAGGCTGACTGAACTTCTGATCATTCTGCCTCAGCCTCCTCAGTCACTCACTGAGATGAATTCCAACATCTGAAACTGAGCCAATAAACCTTTTGGCTTATAAGTTTATTGTCTCAAGTATTTGTTATAGTAAAAGAAAGCTAACATAGGAAATTGGTGTCAGAAGTGGAGTCGTTGCTTTTACTATATACCTGATGATGTGGAGAAGACTTTGTAATTGGTTGCAGGAAGAGTTTTGAAAAGTTTGGGGTAGAAAGCTAGAAAAACCTAGAATGCTGGAAATGGCACTTATGGATGTTATGGTGGGTATTCAGAAAAGCAGAATTGTGATAAGAATGCAGACATTCTTAAAAAAGAAAGCTATGCTGGACTAGGGCTATAACTCAGTTGGTAGAGTACTTGCATCACAAGTGTAAGGACCTGGGTTCAATTGCAAGCACTGCGGAAAAAAAAAAAAAAAAAAAAAAAAAAAAAAGCTATGCTGATGAGGTGTCAAATGGAAATGAGGACTTTTGGAGATTGGATTAAAGGCCATCTGTGTTACACAGCAGCGCATAATTTGGATGCATTTTATCTATGTCCTGAGACTTTGCAAGAGGTCATGCTCGAAGGTGATAAATTAGTTTATTTACTGGAGGAAATTTCAAGGAAGCACAGCATTCAGTCATGGGAAATACTGGCCACATTTAGCCAAATTTATAAGGAGAATAAAGAGCAAATGTCACAAAGTAGAAAGATTTAAAATATTTTCAGTCTGACCAGAAAAGGGGTACATGTAAAGATATGATCCAGGAGGATGCAGTTACTAAAGAAATTATTGACTATAAAAAGTAGTTAAATGCTTTGCATCAGTCTAATAGGAAGGATGCCTCAAAGTCATCTAAGGAATCTCTAGACTACCCCACCCATCATATGTTCAAATGTGCAAAAATGCAAATTTGTTTCATTCAAGGTATCCTGAAGGTAAAAACCACCTAGAGATTTGTCTCCCAATGTTCAGCTGGAAAGTCACTAAGAGGTTTCTGAAGGCATGGCTCATGATGATCCAGGTATGTCTCACACTTGTAGCCAGTTTTAGGGTTATCCAGGTGATGTTGGTTTTGAAAGCATGAAGAATATAAGAGTATTGAGATCATAGAGGACTCCACCAAGATTTCAAAGGAAATTTTGGGAGGCAGGCAATGTGCTTCAGAGTTAGAGTCCCTGCAAGTAGCCAATGACAGGGTCATATGTAGAATTATGAGAGTAAAGTCAAAGCTTCAATGCAGACCCCCAAAAGTAAAGGCATCAGCACCATTTAATGCCTTTTAATGCCTGCCAAGAAAGCTATAAGAAACATGCAGAATTGGCCAATTAAAATAGCAATATGGGCTGCAAGCTGCCGCTTGCTATGTCAGGTCTTCTCAAGCTTTGTGTGCCCCAAATTCTGGACATGGAGACTTAGAATTTAATTTTTGCTTTGATCTGATCACTCATCTCAAGTCCCCTTATTCCTTCTTTTTAGAATTGAAACATATACCCTGTCTATATCACCATTATATCTTGGAAGTATGTGTTTACTTTTAACAAGGGATCAATCACAGCTGAATTTGCCTAGAATCTCAGAGGAGGCTTTGTACATGAACTTCTGGGCAATGACAGAATACTTAAGACTTTGGGGACTCTTGCAAATGGACTAAATTCACTTTACATTATGAGAGGGTCATAAGTCTTTGGGGTTCATGAACAGAATGCTGTAGTTTGGTAAGTGTCCCCCAAAGATTCACGTGTTTAGACTTAGTTGCAGGCCTGTGGCACTATCAGGAAGTGGAGGGACTTTGAAGGTGCAGGGCCTAGTCAGAGAAATTTGGATCACTGAGAGTGCACTTGAAGTGTATAGTGGGATCGGCCTCTTCCTCTTCTCTTATAGTGACATGACTATGAGATGAATGGTTTCACTCCACCATATGCTCCACAAGACTTAAAGTAATAGGGCCAGGAAATTATAGGCTGGAACCTCTAACCAGGACTCCAAATAACTTTATTTTCATTTTC